>NC_086321.1:276857209-276917209 GCF_036172605.1 Pelobates fuscus
GATGACAAATAAGTAACGTATTACCGGTCCTTAGAATGGCTGGATTTAACATACATAGAATAGTCAAAATACTAGCCGAGATCAGGGAACACAGAAAGGGACGCAGCGATGAGGAAAGCCAGGAGTCAGGATACCAGAATATAGAGAAGTCAATAAACAAAGCCAAAGTAAAAAAACAGGTAGAAAACTAATAACAGGAACGCGCTCTCGGACAACCACAAGGGAAACCACGACAGGGCACTGAGCAGGATGAAAACTGGGCCAAAATACCCCTCCTTTAGTTCTGATAGGCTGTAACTGGCCTTTGTCAGTTACCAGGTTTCATTTGCACAATTGCTGCTCAGCATTAACCCTTCTGTGGATTAGGTTGCTGCTCGGCACAACATTTCCTGTGTGGACAGTAAATGTCATTAACCACATTTCTTTAAGCGGATGAATACGTGACATTACCCCCTACCTGAAGAACGCCCACCGGGCGGGCAGGACCAGGCTTGAGAGGAAATTTAGCGTGAAAAGCGTGGATCTTACGGCCCGCATACAGGTCAGGAGCCGAAACCCAAGAATGATCAGCAGGACCGTAACCTTTCCAAACAACCAAGTACTGTAAAGTGCCCCGGGAAAACCTAGAATCCACGATAGAAGATACCTCATACTCCTCCTGACCACCCACCACCACCAGAGGGGGAGGAACACAAGGAACAGTATATATACTGCAGACAAGAGGTTTGAGTAAGGACACATGAAAAGTGTTGGGAATCCCTAAAGATGCAGGAAGAGCCAGAGAGTAAGACACTGGATTGATCCTACGAAGCACTTTATAGGGACCAAGGAATCTGGGGGCAAACTTCATGCTAGGGACCTTAAGCTTGATGTTGCATGATGACAAAACCAGGTCCCCCACTTGGTACACTGGGTTGGCACTCCTACGCTTATCAGCAAAATGTTTGAAGCGTTCAGCAGCAGCCCCTAGACTAGTTTGAACCTTAACCTAGGTATCCCGAATGGAGGCCAGACGCTCATCCAGAGCAGGAATGGCAGTATCAGAAAATACCGCAGGGAGAACCGTAGGATGCCTACCATTATTGACAAAAAATGGACTGTGCCCAGAGGAGTCATGAACAGCATTGTTTCTAGCGAACTCAGCCCACAGGAGTAGTTCGGACCAATTGTCCTGTGTGCTATTAATAAAACAACGCAAATAAACTTCTAATGACTAGTTAGCCCTCTCAGCTGTACCATTGGTCTGTGGATGGTAGGAGGAGAAGGAGAGATCAATCCCAAAATGTTTACTGAACGCCCTCCAGAACCTGGACACAAACTGAGAGCCCCTATCAGACACACTATTGTGAGGGATGCCATGCAAACGGACAATTTCACTTATGAAAATTAGGACCAATTCTTGCGAAGATGGCAACTTCTTGAGAGGAATGAAGTGAGCCATCTTAGAAAATCGGTTTACAACCATGAGAATATTAGTGAACCCAGCAGAGCTAGGAAGCTCAACAATAAAGTCCATGGATAAGTGGGACCATGGAATCTCAGGAACAGGAAGAGGCTGCAACAGGCCACAAGGAAGTGCATGAGTCATCTTAGAAACTGCACACACAGAACATGCCTGCACATACTCCTTTACATCTTTCCTGAGTGAATACCACCAAAATGATCTAGTGATCGCGGCAGTGGACTTATTGATGCCCGGGTGTCCAGCAGTTATATTGTCATGGAACACTTTCATGATATTAACCCTTTCACATAGGGGAACGAACAGTTTATCACACGGTTTACCACTGGGTGCCTGAGGCTGGGCCTCCAGTATGGTGCCAAGCAGTGGAGAAGACAGTGAGAGGACGGTAGTAGCAATAATACACTCTGGTGGAATAATAGGAGATGTCACCTGTTCTGGAGCTGACTCATTATCAAATTGCCTGGACAAGGCATCAGCCTTGGTATTTTTAGAACCAGGTCTATAAGTAATGAGGAAGTTAAAACGTGAAAGGAACAGTAACCATCTAGCCTGTCTGGAAGACAAACGTTTGCCATCCCCTATATATGCCATGTTTTTGTGGTCGGTTATGATCAACAGGGGGTCCTTGGAACCCTCCAAAAGATGTCGCCACTCCTTGAGGGCAAGAATAATGGCCAACAGTTCTCTATTGCCAATATCGTAGTTGCACTCAGCAGGAGACATCTTTCTGGAGAAGTAGCCACAAGGATGCAATGGTGTTCCCTGGCTTTCTCTCTGAGAGAGAACAGCCCCTACCCCTGTCTCGGATGCATCAACCTCCAATATAAAAGGTTTACTGGTGTCGGGATGTTTTAGTATGTCCGCAGAGGCAAATCTTTGTTTAAGAGTCTCAAAAGCATTCACAGCCTCTTTGGACCATACCGTGCTACTAACCCCTTTGCGAGTCATATTAGTGATTGGGGCTATTACAGAAGAAAATCCCTTGAGGAATCTTCTGTAATAGTTGGCAAAACCAATAAACCTTTGAATGGCTTTTAAACCAGAGGGTAATGGCCAGTGTAGTACAGCCTCTAGTTTTTTAGGATCCATTTGAAATCCCGATGCAGAGATGTTGTAACTCAAAAAGTGGACTTCAGACTGGTCAAATATGCACTTTTCTAATTTACAATAAAGTTTATTTTTCAACAACTTCTGCAGAATCTGTTTCACATGGGAGTGGTGGATTTAAAGATTAGGGGAATACACCAAAATATCGTCCAAATAAACCAAGACAAATGAGTAAATGAATTACCTGAGTACATCATTTATAAATTCTTGGAATACGGCCGGGGCGTTGCATAACCGAAATGGCATTACCAGATATTCATAGTGTCCACTACGGGTATTAAATGCCGTCTTCCACTCATGATTCTCTTTAATTCTAACCAAATTGTAAGCGCTCCTAAGGTCAAGCTTAGTAAATACTTTAGCTCCCTGAAGTCTATCGAACAAAATCGGAAATGAGTGGGATAGGGTATGCATTTTTTACAGTGATTTTATTAAGTGCCCTGTAGTCTATGCAAGGGCGTAACTCACCACCCTTTTTCTCAACATAAAAGAATCCTGCACCAGCTGGTGAGGATGACTTTATGTGCCCTTTGCTCAAGGATTCTTTGATGTATTCCTCCATTATTTTAATCTCCTGGGGAGATAAGGCATAACCTGCCCCCTTAGGTGGCATAGCGCCTGGAAACAGGTTAATGGCACAGTCATATGCTCTGTGGGGAGGCAATACATCGGATTGAGCCTTGTTAAACACCTCCTGAAGTTCTCGGTATTGTATGGGAACTCCAGGAGTTTGGGGAGTGGTAGTGGGAAGGTCAATAGTATCCAATCTCTATTGTACTGGTTTTATACATCTCCCCATACACTCTTTACCCCATTCTAATATCTCCCCATTAGCCCAGTCAATATAGGGATTGTGCTTACTCAGCCACGGAAACCCAAATATGATAGGACATGATGGAGAAGTAATAACCTGAAACGTCATCTCCTCCCTATGGGAGGCCCCAATGGAAATCGTAATATGGACAGTTTCGTGGGTTATAAGCGGTTGTGTGAGTGGTCTACCATCAATAGCCTCTACAGCTAGCGGCGTAGGTCTCTCCCTGACCGGTATCTCATTACCGCTAATAAACTGGACATCAATAAAATTTCCAGCAGCATTAGGGCACTGCAAGAAAATTTCTTGTTATCAAGGGAAATAGATACCTCAAGGAGGAATCTACTTTTGTTTTTGTTAGAGGACAACTCCATCACACCTAAGATCTGTCCCCTTAAGGTTCTTAGGTTCGGAAGTTTTCCGGACGCACTGGACAATTAGTTGTCATATGTCCCTTTCTACCGCAATAAAGGCATAACCCCTCCCTTCTCCTTTACTGTTTTTCGGCCTCCGACAGTCTCGTGATCCCAACTGCATAGGTTCGGGTTCGGACTGTACAGGGAGGTTAGACAAAACAGGTTTAAAGAATTGAGGTGCTAGGGACATAGCTGTACGTCTGGTCTTGCTTCTGGTGACTTCTCTGAGTCTTAATCTATTATTAATATGCATGACAAACGTAATAAATTCGTTAAGACTCTTAGGTAATTCTTTAGCGGCTATCTCATCTAGTATAGTATCTGAGAGACCCTTTTTGAATGCTGAGATTAACCCATTGTTAGTCCAGTCTACCTCAGAAGCTAAGGTACAGAATTCAATAGCATAATCCGAGATAGACCGGTTACCTTGTCTGATGTGCATTAGGGCAGTGGAGGCGTCATCCTCTCTACCCAATGGCTCAAACGTGAGCTTGAATTCGGAAAGGAATTCCTGGTAATTATGAGCTATGCTCCGATTACTCTCCCACAACGGATTAGCCCAGGCAAGGGCCTTGCCCTTTAATTGATTCATTAGATAACCAATTTTTGCTCTGTCCGTGGGTAACGACCCTGGTGAGGCCTCAAAATGGTACTCCACCTGATTAAGAAAACCCCTGCATTCTTGGATCTTGCCATCAAACTGTAGGGATGGCGATAAGGAGATGCTAGGAGTCCTATTAACAGTGGGTGGAGGTACACAGGGTAGAGGTGCTATAGGAGGAGACGCTGCAGGCTTTAGATGCGCTGTTCTAGCGAGAAGCGTACTGAAAGCCTGAGCTAATTGATCCATGCGGTGATCATTCTCCTCTAATTTCCTCTCGCAACCAGCTATGTGCTGACACAGTTCTACAGGATCTATGGCCATGTCGTAATGTCAAGATTACTGTTTGATCCAGCACGTAGAACTGTATAGCACGGAGGACAAATAAGTAACGGATTACCGGTCCTTAGAATGGCTGGATTTAACGTACATAGAATAGTCAAAATACTAGCCGAGATCAGGGAACACAGAAAGGGACACAGCGATGAGGAAAGCCAGGAGTCAGGATACCAGAATATAGAGAAGTCAATAAACAAAGCCAAAGTCAAAGTCAAAAACCAGGTAGAAAACTAATAACAGGAACGCGCTCTCGGACAACCACAAGAGAAACCACGACAGGGCACTGAGCAGGATGAGAACTGGGCCTAAATACCCCCTTTAGTTCTGATAGGCTGTAACCGGCCTTTGACCCCAAAGTCGGTTACCATAGCATAATTGCTGCTCAGCATTAACCCTACTGTGGATTAGGTTCCTATGTGGACAGTAAATGTCATTAACCACATTTCTATAAGCAGATGAATACGTGACACCCAGCCCCCCTTACCCTAAAGATTTAGCCTGCTGCTAAATGGCTGCTTAAATAACAGCATTGTCAATGTGTGACTGTAGTAATGTGTTTAGCAATATTGTATATAGTAGTGTGTATTGCTGTTTGTGCCTAGAAGTGCCATTGTGTATGTGTGCGTGTGTAGCAATGTGTGTGAGTCTAGTAGTGTGTGGCAATATGTAACTGTGTGCTGTTGCAGTGTGTATTGGGGAAATGTATCTGTGTATTGGGTGGTGTGTGTTTGGCAGTGTGTGTTAGGGTACATATGTCTGGCAGTGTGTACCAGAGTGTGCATTTGGGTATGTGTGTGTCTGACATTGTGTATCAATGTGTGTGTATCCCATGAGTATGGATGGAATGTATTTCTGCATGTGTCTATTATTGTCATTGTTTGGGAACTTGTATTGGAGACACACACACACACAGATAAGCTCATACTCAAACACACGCCGCTTCACAAACAGCCCCCACAAACAACACATTATAACACAAATATACACATAAGCAGAACTACATTCCTAAAAAGTAGCTGCAGCAGCCATACATATAAACAGGGCTGCCATCAGAAATTTTAGGGCCCCTGACACAGCTCAATATCTGGGCCCCAGGGGCCAGCCCCGAGTCCGCCCACAAGGATGAAGTGTGTGTGTGCATGTATAGTGGATGTAGAATGTGTGTCATGGATGCAGTGTGTATAGTGGATGTAGATTGTACGTTTTGTGTAATGTTTGTATGCATGCATTAGATGCAGAGTGTGTGTAGTGGATGTAGTGTGTGTACAGTGAATGGAGAGTGTGTGTTTTTGTAGTGGATGTAGTGTGTGTACAGTGAATGCGGTGTGTGTGTGTTTTTGTAGTCGATGTAGTGTGTATAGTGCATGTAGTGTGTTTGTAGTGAATGTAGTGTGTTTGCAGCGAGTGCAAAGTATGTATAGTGATTGTAGTGATTGCAAAGTGTGTATAGTGCATGTAGTGTGATTTTAGCGAATGCAAAATGTTTATAGTGAATCCAGTGTGTGTATAGTGAATGTAGTGTGTGTGTGTGTGTGTGTAGAGCAATGTGTGTGTGTAGTGCAGAGTGTGTTTAGTGAATGTAGTGTGTAGTGGAGAGTGTGTTTAGTGAATGTAGTGTGTGTGTAGTGCAGAGTGTGTGTTTGTAAAGATGCAGTGTTTTTGTAAAATAGGGGGGAGGGGAGTATTTTTTATTTATTTATTTGTGTATATATTAATTTTATTCCCCCCTCCCTGCTTCTTACCGTGCCAGGAAGGGTGGAGATTGCATTGTGGAGGGAGCCATTGTGCCTTCCACCCTTCTCAAGTTTGTTTTTAAAAACACTGCAGAGAAGGGGCAAAATGTGTATAGTGAATGTAGTGTGATTGTGGGGAATGCAGTGTGTTTGTAGTGAGTGCAATTTGTGTATAGTGAATGTAGTGTGTGTGTGTGTGTGTGTGTAGAGCAACGTGTGTTTACTGAATGTAGTGTGTGTGTGTGTAGTGCAGAGTGTGTTTAGTAAATGTAGTGTGTTTGTAGTGAGTGCAGAGTGTGTTTAGTGAATGCAGTGTGTGTGTAGTGCAGAGTGTGTTTAGTAAATGTAGTGTGTTTAGTGAATGTAGTGTGTGTTTAGTAAATGTAGTGTATTTGTAGTGAGTGCAGAGTGTGTTTAGTGAATGTAGTGTGTGTGTGTAGTGCAGATTGTGTTTAGTGAATGTAGTGTGTGTAGTGCAGAGTGTGTTTAGTGAATGTAGTGTGTGTGTGTAGTGCGTGTAGTGCAGAGTGTGTTTAGTGAATGTAGTGTGTGTGTGTAGTGCAGAGTGTGTGTTTGTAAGGATGCAGTGTTATTGTAAAATAGGGGGAGGGGAGTATTTTTTATTTATTTATTTGTGTATATATTAATTTTATTCCCCCCTCCCTGCTTCATACCGTGCCAGGGAGGGGGAGATCGCATTGTGGAGGGAGCCATTGTGCCTTCCACCCTTCTCAATAAGAGAAGAATAGAAAAGCTAAAATTGTTGGTAACCAAGTTTGTTTTTAAAAACATTGCAAAGAAGGGTCCCAGCAGCACACACTGTCTTCTCTCTGAATAACTCTCGCGAGACCGGCCTAGCGGCCGCAGGGCACCAGAAAGTTACAGAGAGGAGCTGGAAAGGAGGACATAGTGTGCTGCTGGGCCCCCCTCTGCAATTTACAGGTAGCAGTGGGCCCTCAGTGTACATATATATATAGCAAAAATCACTATATACACAGTTGCAAGAAAAAGTATGTGAACCCTTTGGAATGATATGGATTTCTGCACAAATTGGTCATAAAATGTGATCTGATCATTATCAAAGTCCCATCAATAGACAATCACAGTCTGCTTAAACTAATAACACACAAAGAATGAAATGTTGCCATGTTTTTATTGAACACACCATGTAAACATTCACAGTGCAGGTGGAAAAAGTATGTGAACCCTTGGATTTAATAACTGGTTGAACCTCCTTTGGCAGCAATAACTTCAACCAAACGTTTCCTGTAGTTGCAGATCAGACGTGCACAACGGTCAGGAGTAATTCTTGACCATTCCTCTTTACAGAACTGTTTCAGTTCAGCAATATTCTTGGGATGTCTGGTGTGAATCGCTTTCTTGAGGTCATGCCACAGCATCTCAATCGGGTTGAGGTCAGGACTCTGACTGGGCCACTTCAGAAGGTGTATTTTCTTCTGTTTAAGCCATTTCTATGCTTTGGGTCATTGTCCTGTTGCAACACCCATCTTCTGTTGAGCTTCAGCTGGTAGACAGATGGCCTTACGTTCTCCTGCAAAATGTCTTGATAAACTTGGGAATTCATTTTTCCTTCTATGATAGCAATCCGTCCAGGCCCCGACGCAGCAAAGCAGCCCCAAACCATGATGCCCCACCACCATACTTCATAGTTGGGATGAGGTTTTGATGTTGGTGTGCTGTGCCTCTTTTTCGCCACACATAGTGTTGTGTGTTTCTTCCAAACAACTCAACTTTGGCTTCATCTGTCCACAGAATATTTTGCCAGTACTGCTGTGGAACATCCAGGTGCTCTTGTGCACACTGTAAACGTGCAGTAATGTTTTGTTTGGACAGCAGTGGCTTCCTCTGTGGCATCCTCCCATGAAATCCATTCTTGTTTAGTGTTTTACGTATTGTAGATTCGCTAACAGGGATGTTAGCATTTGCCAGTGACTTTTGTAAGTCTTTAACTGACACTCTAGGATTCTTCTTCACCTCATTGAGCAGTCTGCGCTGTGCTCTTGCAGTCATCTTTACAGGACGGCCACTCCTAGGGAGAGTAGCAGCAGTGCTGAATTTTCTCCATTTATAGACAATTTGTCTTACCATGGACTGATGAACAGCAAGGCTTTTCATCAGTCCACCCTTTCCAGCTTTATGAAAGTCAACAATTCTTAATCGTAGGTCTTCTGAGAGCTCTTTTGTGCGAGGCATCATTCACATCAGGTAATGATTCTTGTGAAAAGCAAACCCAGAACTGGTGTGTGTTTTTTATAGGGCAGGGCAGCTGTAACCAATACCTCCAATCTCATCTCATTGATTGGACTCCAGTTGGCTGACATCTCACTCCAATTAGCTCTTGGAGATGTCATTAGTCTAGGGGTTCACATACTTTTTCCACCTGCACTGTGAATGTTTACATGGTGTGTTCAATAAAAACATGGCAACATTTCATTCTTTGTGTGTTATTAGTTTAAGCAGACTGTAATTGTCTATTGTTGTGACTTAGATGATGATCAGATCACATTTTATGACCAATTTGTGCAGAAATCCATATCATTCCAAAGGGTTCACATATATTTTTCTTGCAACTGTATATGTGAACATAAGGAATGTGGGGCTCGGACTGCCAGAGTAGTCCGGGCCCCACAGGACCATGACAACCGTTATGGTTGTCATGCCCTGATGGCGGCCCTGCATATAAACACACACATCATACTGCAACATAAACACCAGTTAATCAAAAATAATAGAATTGGCACCGTGCTGCTAAAAGGTTTTTAAAAACAAACTTGGTTACCAACAATTTTAGCTTTTCTATTCTTCTCTTATTGAGAAGGGTGGAAGGCAGGTGTGAGTAAATTAGCTTGGAGGAGTTAATGGAAGTGGAAGAAAACCTGACAACCAGAGAGGTGTTCCTGCCTCCAATTCTAATAGTGCCAATTTAAAGGAAGGTTAAAGGAACACACATAGAAACATAGAATGTGGTGGCAGATAAGAACCATTCGGCCCATCTAGTCTGCCCAATTTTTTTTTTAAATACTTTCATTAGTCCCTGGCCTTATCTTATAGTTTAGGATAGCCTTATGTCTATCCCACACATGCTTAAACTCCTTTACTAAAAACTAAACTAAAAACTCATAATTTAAAATTGTGTTCTATTCCATCTCCCTCCCTATACTATCACTACTTAATTGATAACTATATCTCCCATCCTGATCTTCTGTTTTTGTTTTTCTTAATGTTGGTATGATCATGTCATTTTATGTCCATTCTCTAAGACTCTTTTGTTAATTGTTTGTTTAGCTAGTGTTACTACTGAATGTTACTACATGAATTTATGTTCATGGTTTATGACTTTCACCTATCTGATCCTTCATATCTTTTTGTTTCAAAAAGGCTTTATTCAAACATAAACGTTTCAGGGTATGCCCTGATCAATGTACAACAGCATGAATCTGGAATTTGAACAAGCAGACAAGATATAGTGGACGCACAGGTCCCATCGTAAATTGTGTGAACAACACTCAAACTGTGTTACGTATTATACAGATATGGTACTTGAACATATTTCACACATTAGGGTAGCCACACGAGTGACCTGATTGCAGCTCGAGGAGAGGTATACCTGTAGGTTTGTACTTTGTATCTGCCTATTGAGTTCCGTCAACATGTCCTTATCACCCCTGGGCCTCTATCTCTTTGGGATGGTGTAGTCTATTGGTCTGGCGTGAATGATCAGCTGCTGGTCATGAGTGTGCCTTATTCGTGTTGTGTGATCACATGATAGAGGTGTTTGCGTCTATTTTGATGTGTGAGTGTAGGTGAGTGACACAGCTGCTAGCAATCTCTGATTAAGGAGGGTTGCGTCTGTTATTCAATTAGCACATAAATCATTATTGGGGAAGTTAGGTAGAGGATGAGTGAAAAAAGAGTGAGAAAGAAGAGAAAGAGAGAGAGGGGATGGGGAGGAGGAAGCGGATTGGGGGAAGGATGGGTAGGGTGATGTGGTGGGGCGGGGGTGTCCCATCGCCTGTGCCCATGGTGTTGCACGTATCGTACCAGCTGTCAGTCTCCATCTGTGGGGGGGTGCGGGGCTCCCTGGGGCTGTAGACGGCTATTCCTATCAGGGCTTCGGTCCGCTATGTAGAGTAGCCATGGGCACCACCTCTCCACATGTTTGCCCTCGAGACCCATAAGGGTGGCCTGCATTGATTCCGCTCTATATATGTCTTCCACACGTTCCATCCATTGCCCTATCGACGGGATATTCGTTTGTTTCCAATATAGTGGAATCAGTGCCTTGGCCGCGTTAATTAGGTGTCTGCGAATGCTCTTCCTATATGCCCCTATGGGGTCTGTCGTGGAGTGTAAGAGGACTGCCTCTGCGTTGAGGTTTACTTCCGTCCCTAAGATTTCCCCTATTTTCTGGAGAACTTCGTCCCAGTATGGCTTAATGAGTGGGCAGCCCCACCATATGTGTAGGGGCGTACCTCGCTCATCCCCACATCTCCAGCATGTGTCAGGTATATTCGGGAAGATCCTGTGTAGGCTATCAGGTGTTCTGTACCAGAATGAAAGGAGTTTATAGTTTGTTTCTTGGTATTGGGATCTCGAACATTTATGGTGTAATATGAGGATCTTATCCTATTGGGACGCGGTGAAGGATGTGTCAAGCATGCGTTCCCAGCGCCTTCGGAATTGGTCGTTGTTGGCGAGGTGCCCCGTTAGCATGTGTTGGTACAATAGGGATATCGCTCTGTCCAGGGTAGTCTTGCAGTCGCAGAGTGTTTCGAACCAGGTTAAGTCCCTATGTAGCTTTTCTTTGTCCGGGAGTGTCCGATAGTATGATCTGAGTTGCACATAACGGAAGGTTTGTAGGCTAGTGAGTTGGTTGCCTTCCAATAGGTCCCGCAAGGGGGTCATGCCCGTGTTGGTTAACACCCTATGTATGGGGAGTGATTCCCCTTCTCCTAGGAAGGACCATGCCATCTGCGGCAGCCCTCCTCCTATCCGAGGATTGTGCTGTATCTGGGTCATCGGGCTTGGTGTTGGAGATACGTGAGGAGCTCTCCTGATAGTGTCCCACGCTTTCAGTGTCTGTGCAACGGTAGAGGTTGGTTCCAGGATCTTCCGCAGCACTCTCTTCGAATTCCACACTGATGCCAGAAAAGATGGGCCGATATGGTGTTTGTCTAGTTCGATCCACTGTTTATGCGCCGGTTGGGTATGCCACTCCAGTACACGTTGTAGTACTGTCGCATGGTGGTATTTGCGGAGGTCGGGGAGCGCCAGTCCCCCCCATGCCCGAGGAGAGTAGACACCCCTGTCTTGTCCCATTGTGGATCGTAAAGGAATCGGTAAGCGCCCCGTTCACTCTCACCTTCGCATTGGGGCAGCGGTAGAGTGCATCAATCCATTTCATCATGTTCCCACCAAAGCCCATTTCCCGAAGTGTGGCTACGAGGAATGTCCAGTCAACCAGGTCAAACGCTTTTTCCGCGTCTGTCGACAGAAGGAGAAGCTTATCAGTTGACCTCTTCGCCAGGTGATGGATGGATTGTACTCTAAGGGTGCTGTCCCTAGCCTCCCTCCCAGGGATGAACCCAGTCTGGTCTGGGTGGACTAGTCTCGGGAGTATTCTCCCTGTTCTGGTGGATAGAATTTTGGTGAAAAGCTTCACATCCACATTCAACAGTGAGATTGGTCTATAGCTGCTGCACAGTTCGGGATCCTTCCCCGGTTTCGGGAGGACCATTATAGTTGCCGCCAGGGTTTCGTGTCGGAACTGGGCACCTTCTACCAATGCATTGAGCGCGTTGGTGAGTTTCGGAAGTAGTATGGTTCGGAATTTCTTATAGTAGTCCAGGGTAAAGCCGTCAGGGCCTGGGGCTCGGCCCGTTTTGGTGGTCTTGATTGCTCCTGCTACTTCCGCTTCCGTGATCGGTGTATCCAGCAACTCTGACTCCCCTTGCTGCAACCGCATCTTCACGTGTGATTCGATGTAGCTCCTTATTCTGTCCCGTCTGATTACCATCTCCTCTGGGAGTGTAGGTCCCGGGATGTTGTTTAACGAGGCGTAGAATGAGCGAAACTCGGCCGCTATTTTATCCGGGAATTGTGTGGTCGTGCCGTCCGATGTCCGTAGCTTATGGACCTGGGTCATGCTCTGGGGACCTCTAAGCATTCTGGCCAACAGCCTCCCTCCTTTGTTGGCGTGTTGGTAAAAGAAGGCCTTCGAGTGCTGTATAGAGCTGTAGTATCGGGTCGTCATGTGGTTATGTAGTGATCTTCGGGCTTCCAATAATTCTTTATATGTCTCTTCAAGTTGGGAGCATTTGTGTTGCAATTCGAGGTCATTTATGTGTGTCAGGAGATCCGTCATATGTCTCCGGGATTCTCTTTTCTTCTTGGCAGCTAAGTGTATCAGTGTGCCTCTGAGCACACTTTTGTGGGCTTCCCATATCGTGGTCGCGGAGAGATCGTCCGTGGCGTTCAGTGTGAAATAGGAAGTGAGCTCCTCGGTGACCTTTTCTTTCACCGCTGGGTCTAAGAGTAGGGAGTCCTGGAGTCGCCACGTCCAGGTGGATGGGCACATCCTGGGGGAATCCATTTGTAGAGTCACAGGTCCATGGTCCGACCAGCTTGCTGATCCGATTTCTGCTTTTTGGATGGTGTCGAGGTGTTCCTGTTGGAGGAAGATATAGTCAATCCTCGCGTATCGTTTATGTATCACTGAGTAGTGGGTGTATTCCCTGTCCGCCGGGTGCATCGCCAGCATCGCCAACAGTCCACCAGCCTAAGGTTCTTAAGCGATTTCTGTATGCTTCGGAGGGCTCCTTGGGAGATGCTGCTGTGTCCTGTGGACGAATCTACTAGAGGGATGAGGGGTACATTGAGGTCTCCCCCAACAATCACTGTGCCCTCTGTAAACGAGGAGAGTCTGGAGAGAGATTTACGTATGAAGTGTGATTGGTTGTTGTTGGAGCATAGATCGTCGCAAGTGTGTACGATCTTGTATGTCTCCCTTAAGGAACAGGTATCTGCCGTTTGGGTCAACTATCCGTTCCACTTCCGGAACTGCAGTTTAGCATGGACGAGGACCGCCACTCCTGCCTTACGGGAAGTTGGGTGGTTGCTATGGGCCGCATTGGGATAGTGTTTGCTTTTCAACAGCGGGGCATGTCCTTCCTTAAAATGTGTTTCCTGTAGGAAAGCAATTGAGATGTGTCTAGATGATAGTTCCCGAAGGAGCTGCGATCTGCGCTCCGGGATATTTAGGCCCCTACAGTTCATGGTTGTGACGCGTAATGGGTCAGGTGCGTAGGCCATTTGTGGTGAGTGGGAGTGGTTTACTATGTCCTTGGACAGTTTGTGTGCAGTTCAAGTGGAGTCTGCTATCGAGTTGTGTCACGTCCCCGTAGGAGGTCGGGTGGGTACAAAGGCGATTGGGGGGGGGGGGGGGTAATAGCGAGGATGGTAGGGGGGTTGGGGTTGGATCAGGGTGAGGTAGGGGATAGAGAAGAGTTTGAGATGAAGTATGGAGAGACCCCTGTGTAATGATATTGATGTTACAAAGTTTTGGAGTCCAGTAGCCAGATCAGCAATGTTTTCTGCCAGAGGTAGCCACTCGTTACCCAGGTGGTTGAGCCCCTGAGCCTTGAGTGGCCTTCTGGTCTTAAGCAGAGATGGGAGACTGGAACAGAGAGATGTTGGGAAGGAGAAGCAGCAAAGTCAAAATGGTCCAAAATCAGCAACAGGTAGGAGAAACAGGAACAAGCTTGATTAGAGAGTACAGGAACCACAATAATCTGGCAAAGGTACAGAGACAGGAAGTGTCTTTTATAGGCCAAGAACCAGACACATGACCAGACACAGCTGAAGAGACTTGTCACTGATACCAATGCTTATAGAGTCAAGGTTACCAGATCTCAGGTACATTTGCAAAAGGCAGGCTGGTGTAGTGGTAAGGAAGAGGTTTAGCAGCATGTAAACCAGGGTTCGAAACCCAGCAGAGTCAGTTCCTCACATTACTCCCACCTCTACAGACGCAGCCTCTGGATGCCCTATTTCCTGGTTTAGCAGGGTACTGTGCATGGAAAGACTGAAGAAGATCAGGAGCATGAATATTGTCCACTGGTTCCCATGATCTATCTTCTTCACCATAGCCTTTCCAATGAACCAAATATTGAAGCTTGTTGTGGAATATCCTGGAGTCAAGAATTTTTTCCACCTCGTATTCATCTTCACCATCCACGAGGACTGGTGGTGGGGCAGGCAGGGCTCGACCAGGGAAAGTATTTTCATGAAAAGGTTTAAGCAGTGCAACGTGAAACACCGGATGTATTTTCATGGAATCTGGAAGTTGCAGACGGAAGGTGACAGCATTGATCTGAGCGATGATCTCAAAAGGTCCCATGAACTTTTGACCCAATTTATGAGAAGGAATCCTAAGCTTAAGATTCTTTGTTGACAGCCAAACCTTGTCACCAACATGATAAACTGGGGCCTCCTTTCTATGCCTATCAGCAGCTCTTTTGTAACATTCCTGAGCCTCCGAAAGAGTCTTCTTCAACAGTTCTTGGGAATCTCGTAAGGCGGTTAGCCGGTCAGTGACTGCAGGAATGGAAGTAGTAATTGGGAGACTCACTAGAAAGGTTGGATGGTAACCATAATTAGCAAAAAATGGGCTCAGAGAAGTGGAGCAGTGTTGGGCATTGTTATAGGCAAATTCCGCCGTGGGTAGAAAATCCAGCCAGTCATCCTGCAGGTAACTAATATAGCACCGCAAATATTGTTCTAACGTCTGGTTCGCTCAGTCTGTCCATTACTTTGTGGATGAAAAGCTGACGACAGATTTACATTAATACCTAGAATAGAACAAAAATATTTCCAAAAATGAGATGTAAACTGCACTCCCCTGTCAGAAATTACTTCATCAGGCACTCCATGCAAGCGAAATATTTCCAGAATAACTAGGTCAGCAGTCTGTTTAGCTGAAGGGAGACCATGAGCTGGTATGAAATGACTCATCTTAGTTAAGCGGTCCACAACAACAAGAATGGTAGTGTGTTCCTTAGAGGGAGGTAGTTCCACAATAAAGTCCATGGATATAGATCCCCAGGGACGATGAGGAATAGGAAGAGGCTGAAGCATGCCAACAGGGGATGAGCGAGGAGTCTTATGTCTGGCACATACATCACAAGAGGACACATACTTCTTAACATCCTCATAATATTTAGGCCACCAAAAGGATCGGGTAAGTAGTTCTTGTGTCTTTCGGATTCCTGGATGACCTGCTGGTTTTGAGTCATGGTAGAGACGTAAAACGTCCAGTCGCACTGATTCTGGAACAAACAGACGTTGTTGAAAAATCCAAAACCCATTAAGCATGGTCATATGAAGATCACGAGGAGGATCACGAAAAACTGGATCATATTTTTCACTTTAACACTAACTTCTCTCATTACTAAAATATCCCTATCCTTTTTCTCACCTGTCCCTGGCAATACCATCTTCATTACTTCCACCTTACTACCCTCCCCTCTCTATTCATCCCATGCACTCTACACATACCTTTCCAGCCCATCTCCACCAACTCCTCCCAATTCCTCTACATACATACCCTCCTACAAATCCTACTCCCACCTTCACTTCCTTTCTGTCCTTCTGCTCCTAGCAGCTGGTGATGTCTCTCCAAACCCCGGTCCCATTTCAGCAAACTCACCACATTCTAACCCAAGGATCCACACTAATCTCATTCCCATCTCATGTTTCTCTAAATCCTCCTTCAATATTGCCCTCTGGAATGCACGCTCTGTCTGCAATATTACTAAATCCACTGTTGTCCATGACTTCTTCATCTCTCGTTCAATAGATTTACTAGCCTTAACAGAAACCTGGCTCTCTCCCTCTGACACTGCTACCCCTGCATCTTTGTCCTTCGGTGGTCTTCAACTTACCCACAACCCAAGAAACTCTGAATGTAAAGTGGTGGTGTAGGGTTTCTCCTCTCCCCTCACTGCTCCTTTAAACCTCTACCCATCCCCCCTTCCCTCTCTCTCCCATTATTTGAAAAACATTCAATTCACTTTTTCAAACCCTTCTCTGCTAACATTGCTGTTTATCGTCCCCCTGGTTCCCCTCTTCTCTTCCTTGACCACTTTGCTGCCTGGCTACCCTATTTCCTCTCTTCTAGTATTCTATCCCTAATTCTCGGGGACTTCAATATTCCTATTAGCCCACCTTTGACCTCTGCAGCCTCTAAACTACTCTCAATTACTTCCTCCCTCGTGCTATCACAGTGGACTAATTCTCCCACCCATGTAGCTGGCAATACCCTTGACCTAATCTTCTCTTATGCATGTACAGTATCTAATGTCTGCAACACTCCATTTCCTCTCTCTGATCACCACCTCTTATAATTTGCTCTTGTGTACTCCCTCACCCAACAACCTCAGCCTAACCCCCCTCAACTCAGGAGGGACCTTACTTCTCTTGAACTCCAGCAGTTGTCAGCTGATATTGATTCACAACTGCTGTCCATCCCTTCCCTCTCCTGTCCTTCACTGGCCATCTCCACATATAATACTACCCTCACCTCTGCCTTGAATGCTGCAGCACCGCTCCAAACCAGCACCTCGAGGTGGACCCACCCCCAACTGTGGCATACTAAATCAACATGCTACCTGCAAAGATGCTCCCGTTGTGCTGAACGCTGCTGGAGGAAGTCTCGCACCCAGTCAGACTTTCTCCATTATAGATTCTTATTGTGTTCATACAGCGCAGCCCTTGCCCTTGCCAAACAGGCCTACTTTTCCTCTCTCATTAGTTCATGCTCCCGCAATCCCAGGCGTCTCTTTGACACCTTTAACTCCTTAAGGACACATGACATGTGACATGTCATGATTCCCTTTTATTACAGACGTTTGGTCCTTAAGGGGTTAATTCTCTTCTTTGCCCTGCTGTGGCCACCCCCCAAACTAACCTTACTGCTGACAACTTTGCATGTTACTTTACTGACAAGATTGAACAGCTAAGGAAATAATTCTCCCCTCCTTGCCATTCTGTTTCTCAACCACACATAGATCATGCCTTTCCTACCCTTCAGACATTCTCTCCGGCTACTGACCAAGAGGTGGCTGCTCTTCTCTTTTCCTCTCGCCCCACCACTTGCCCGCTCGATCCTGTCCCATCTCACCTTATTAGATCTGTCTCCAATTGTCTCGTGCCTTCCTTAACACACATCTTCAACTACTCTCTCTTCTGGCATTGTCCCTGCTGACCTTAAACATGCCACTGTAGTACCCATACTAAAAAAAAAATCCCTCAACCCGTCCACCACCTCTAACTATTGTCCCATATCCCTGCTCCCTTTCTCCTCAAAGCTTCTGGAAAGACTTGTCTTTACCCGCGTGTCTCATTTCCTCAATTCCAACTCTCTCCTTGACCCTCTTCAATCTGGTTTCCGCCCTCTCCACTCTACTGAGACCGTGCTTATCAAAGTTACGAATGACCTAATCGCAGCTAAATCCAAAGGCCACTACTCCATACTAATTCTTCTTGACCTCTCTGCGGCCTTTGACACCGTTGATCATGCTCTCCTTCTTCAAACTCTTCAATCACTTTGTCTCTGTGACTCTGTCCTCTCGTGGTTTTCCTCCTATCTCTCCCAATGCTCATTCAGTGTCTTCTTTTCTAATGATACCACCTCCCCTCATCCTGTCTTGGTTGGTGTCCCCCAAGGCTCTGTCCTTGGTTCCCTTCTATTTTTGCTTTATACTGCCTCTCTTGGCAAACTTATTACCTCTTTTGGATTCCACTACCACCTGTACGCTGATGACACCCAGTTATATATCTCCTCCCCGGACCTCTCCCGTACCGTCCTTTAACGTGTCACTGCTTGCCTTTCTTCCATCCCTGACTGGATGTCCTCCCGCTTTCTGAAACTCAATCTCTCTAAAACTGAGCTCCTTGTCTTTCATCCTCCTAATACTGATCCTCCTCTTTCGCTCTCCCTTCAAGTTTGTGGTACCCACATCAGTCCATCCTTGCAAGCGCGCTGTCTTGGCATCATACTTGATTCTGGCCTCACCTTTGAGCCTCACATCCAGCATGTTGCCAAATCCTGTAGATTCCATCTTACAAACATAGCCCGCACCCGCCCCTTTCTTGCACCAGATACTACCAAGGAGCTTGTCCATGCTCTAGTAATTTCCCGCATGGATTATTGTAACCCTCTCCAGATTGGTCTGCCCAAAAGCCGTACTGCACCACTACAGTCCATAATGAACGCTGCTGCCAGACTGATTTTCCTCTCTAGTCGGTTCTCTCACACCTCACCACTCTGCCAGTCCTTACATTGGCTTCCTGTATGCTATAGGAGTCAATTCATGGTACTAACTCACACCTATAAAGCACTGAACAACTCTAGCCCCTCTTATATCTCCTCACAGATCCATAGGTATGTCCCTTCTCGGTCTCTCCGCTCTGCCCGTGACCACCTCCTGTCCGTTGTCCGCACCCGTACGGCCAACTCACGCTTGCAGGACTTCTCGCAGGCGGCTCCCTTCCTATGGAATAGCCTGCCTACCACCATCAGACTCTCCCCTAGTTTTGCATCTTTTAAGAAGTGCCTTAAAACCCATCTCTTTAGGAAAGCTTATGACCTTCAAGACTAACCTCTACCTCACATACTTGTCTCTTGCTCTCTCCTAAGGGCAGCTCATCTTATTTGACTGCAAATTCCTGTCCTAATGTGTTTTACACCCCACCTCCTATAGAATGTAAGCTCGATTGAGCAGGGTCCTCTTCAACCTATTGTTCACGTAGGTTTTTTTTTTAATTGTCCTATTTATAGTTAAATCCCCCTCTCATATCGTAAAGCGCTACGGAATCTGTTGGCGCTATATAAATGGCAATAATAATAATAATAAAAATAATAATAATAATAATAATTGTGACGAGGTGCCCTTCGCCACTTTGTCCTGGAGAGGCCTGCTTGCCCGCCTCCTCCCCTGCGACTATGGTCCTGGACTATATTGCACTGCAAACCCTGTATTCAGGCATATGGACTTGTATTAGACTGTCTTTTTCCCTTTATCTATGCTGTAGGTTTGGACTGCTAATATAACCTAACAGCCAGGGGATTTAGGCGAATATAGTGCATGAGAATGCCATTACTGGAGAATACAGCCGTTCGCATGATTTCATGCGAATTCTTTGTGCTCTGAATAGGTGGCCGCCATTTCGGGACTTTTCCACGTGTTCGCGGCCATCTTGCGTGCGAACAGCGGTGTTTGCCTGTGAACGCATGGAACTGAAAACGGAAGCACAAACAGGCGAATACCGCTAAGACCTCCAGACATCCAGAACTTCGCACGGAAACTACCGAACGACCGGCCGTTCGGTAGTTATACTTAACTTAGTATGGGGATTCTAGCGACCACAAAGATGCGAATGGATGGCAAGAATTTCGTCTATTTTACCGTGCGAACGGAGACCGACCGCAAGGCCAAAACTCATGGAACTATTTTCGGCTAGTTGGTCTGTGCGGTCGGTCAAAACTTTGGAGCCCTGTATCTCCCGAACCATCCATCCGAATGGGCTGATTTTTGGACAGACTGTTCCCCTGAACAAGGGCTATTTGGGGATACCAGATTTAAAGCTGTACCCCCTGTTTTTGGGGTACATCCAGAACTTGGGTAAAATAATGTATGTTTTAATTGGGTTATGTGTTTATCTGAGGGGAGGAGACGTGGGGGTGTTACCATGCATGTGATTGGTCAATTTCATCCTCCCCCTGGGAGTGTCCTGTATGTACCTGATCCTAATAAAAAGCAGGCTGGGTGTTCCAATCCTCAGACCTCTTCTGACCCTCAATACGTAGCCTTGTCTCGTTATTGGAGGGAACTGCTATATCTCACTGGGGATTGCTATGCTCTGCATATTCCCCTGAGCTCTTAATCACTTAGCTCTTTTAAGAGCTTGTTCCAGATACGCTCTCCTGGAGGAGAGGTCTTCCCCACACGGTCCTGGAGGACAGAAGCCGATCCAGGGTGGAAGGAAGACGGCGCGGCTCCAGTTAAGCTACGGCGGTTGTGGAGCCTGCGGTGGTTGTGGTGTCGTCTGCAGTGCTTGGAGTCCTCTGAGAGCGCTAGGAGCATCCATCAACGGAGGGTACTCGGTCGGGGTACACGGAGCTCCGTTACATTGGTGGCAGCGGTGGGATGGCGTCCTAGTGCGAGGAGAAGCAGCTCAGAGACACTGGTAACGTTTGGAGTTACAATTGAGGGCAACGCTAGCCATTGGGCAGCGCCCCTGGCTACAACAGGATGGCTTCCCTAGGGCGAGGAACAGCATCCTGGGAACACCCAGCAAAACTGGACTATTGGTATAGTCACGTACAGTTTGACGCTATGCTGAAGCGGCGGTTGGCTATCTACGGGCCCCTTCTAACCGAGGAAATGATACCAAGAATGAGGAGAGAACTGGCGGAGTATCTGCAGATGGAAGCAGAATATCGGGCAGTGCGGGCAAAGTATTCCGTCCCTGCGCCCCAACAACAGCGTGAGTTACAGGGGGCCGAAGGTGCCGTCCTTCCCCCCCAGCAGCCGTGTGTCCTACAGAGAGCAGAGACAGTTGGTCCCTCTCTACAGCAACAGGACCATGGTAAGGGAGTGGAGACAGGCGGTCTCCCTCTCCAGCGGCAGTGTGTACCCCAGGGGGCCGAAGGTGCCGTCCTTCCCCCCCAGCAGCAGTATGTCCTACAGAGAGCAGAGACAGTTGGTCCCTCTCTACAGCAACAGGACCAAGGTAAGGGAGCGGAGACAGGCGGTCTCCCTCTCCAGCGGCAGTGTGTACCCCAGGGGGCCGAAGGTGCCGTTCTTCCCCCCCAGCAGCAGTGTGTCCTACAGAGAGCAGAGACAGTTGGTCCCTCTCTACAGCAACAGGACCATGGTAAGGGAGTGGAGACAGGCGGTCTCCCTCTCCAGCGGCAGCCTGTGTTTCCAGGAGAGGAGCACAGCACCCCCTCTCCCCAGCGGCAGCTTCCCCCAACAAGGGGAGACACCAATCCTCCAGACGGCGCAGATGGGACCGTGGTCTCTGTGCCTGACCTACAGGGATGCTGGACAGCCTTTCCAGATCCCCAACTACCCTCACCGGGACACCCAGAGGAGGGGGTAAGTACAAATTCCCCTCCCCAGCTAACTCCTAGCGTGGCACCAGGGTTAACGGAGGCGATGCTAACCCCTCCTGACGTCCATGTTCCCTTGACTACTGAGCCGGACTATGGTCTCAGTACCCCAGCGGAAGAGCTGGCAGCTGGACAGAGCGCAGTCGGCCTCTGCCCTACCTTTGTCCCTGGTCCAGAGCCTGATGTCCTGCAGGCTACCCCAGCGGAAGAGCTGGCAGCTGGACAGAGCGCAGTCGGCCTCTGCCCTACCTTTGTCCCTGATCCAGAGCCTGATGTCCTGCAGGCTACCCCAGCAGAAGAGCTGGCATCTGGGCAGAGTGCAGTTGGCCTCTGCCCTTCAAGTACCCTCGGCATGTGGCCTCATTACCACAGCCAAATACCCAGGTGCAGTAACTGTGTGTTGTGGGTAGGCTGTTCCTGTACTTTGATGTTGTGGGGGGGCCACTCGGACATCTGTTTATTGTGGGTTGGTGGATCGACTAACGGAGGCACTGACCGACAGAAGGTCAGGTGCCTGGTTAGTCTTCCCCCCAAAGGGGAGATGTGTGACGAGGTGCCCTTCGCCACTTTGTCCTGGAGAGGCCTGCTTGCCCGCCTCCTCCCCTGCGACTATGGTCCTGGACTATATTGCACTGCAAACCCTGTATTCAGGCATATGGACTTGTATTAGACTGTCTTTTTCCCTTTATCTATGCTGTAGGTTTGGACTGCTAATATAACCTAACAGCCAGGGGATTTAGGCGAATATAGTGCATGAGAATGCCATTACTGGAGAATACAGCCGTTCGCATGATTTCATGCGAATTCTTTGTGCTCTGAATAGGTGGCCGCCATTTCGGGACTTTTCCACGTGTTCGCGGCCATCTTGCGTGCGAACAGCGGTGTTTGCCTGTGAACGCATGGAACTGAAAACGGAAGCACAAACAGGCGAATACCGCTAAGACCTCCAGACATCCAGAACTTCGCACGGAAACTACCGAACGACCGGCCGTTCGGTAGTTATACTTAACTTAGTATGGGGATTCTAGCGACCACAAAGATGCGAATGGATGGCAAGAATTTCGTCTATTTTACCGTGCGAACGGAGACCGACCGCAAGGCCAAAACTCATGGAACTATTTTCGGCTAGTTGGTCTGTGCGGTCGGTCAAAACTTTGGAGCCCTGTATCTCCCGAACCATCCATCCGAATGGGCTGATTTTTGGACAGACTGTTCCCCTGAACAAGGGCTATTTGGGGATACCAGATTTAAAGCTGTACCCCCTGTTTTGGGGGTACATCCAGAACTTAGGTAAAATAATGTATGTTTTAATTGGGTTATGTGTTTATCTGAGGGGAGGAGACGTGGGGGTGTTACCATGCATGTGATTGGTCAATTTCATCCTCCCCCTGGGAGTGTCCTGTATGTACCTGATCCTAATAAAAAGCAGGCTGGGTGTTCCAGTCCTCAGACCTCTTCTGACCCTCAATACGTAGCCTTGTCTCGTTATTGGAGGGAACTGCTATATCACACTGGGGATTGCTATGCTCTGCATATTCCCCTGAGCTCTTAATCACTTAGCTCTTTTAAGAGCTTGTTCCAGATACGCTCTCCTGGAGGAGAGGTCTTCCCCACACGGTCCTGGAGGACAGAAGCCGATCCAGGGTGGAAGGAAGACGGCGCGGCTCCAGTTAAGCTACGGCGGTTGTGGAGCCTGCGGTGGTTGTGGTGTCGTCTGCAGTGCTTGGAGTCCTCTGAGAGCGCTAGGAGCATCCATCAACGGAGGGTACTCGGTCGGGGTACACGGAGCTCCGTTACAATAATAATAATAATACTGTGTTAACCTCTACCACTTCAGCTGAAAGCCTATTCCATGTATCCACTACCCTCTCAGTAAAGTAATACTTCCGGATATTATTTTTAAATCTTTACCCCTCAAATTTAAGACTATGTTCTCTTGTTGTGGTAGTTTTTCTTTTAAATATAGTCTCCCCCTTTACTGTGTTGATTCCCTTTATGTATTTAAATGTTTCTATCATAACCCCCCTGTCTCGTCTTTCCTCCAAGCTATACATGTTAAGATCCTTTAACCTTTCCTTGTAAGTTTTATCCTGCAATCTATGAACCAGTTTAGTAGCCCTTCTCTGAACTCTCTCTAAAGTATCAATATCCTTCTGGAGATACGGTATCAGATATTACTGTAGGTGAAAGTTTAGGATCAGTGATCATCAGTCAGTGTGGTTTAATATAAGAACAGTGACTGAGTCACACCACACAAAAACAAAAACGTTTTAGACTTTAGAAAAACAGACTTTTCTAAAATTAGAATATGTGTAAAAGAGTCATTATCAGACTGGAGCAATTTAAATGGAGTCCAAGAGAATTAGGATTATTTAAACGTTGCACTGCTGAAGGCAACAGAAAATTGCATTAGGCTTGTCAGTAAAAGCAAAGAATTCGAGAAACCACTGTGGTACTCAGCAGATGTGGCCAAAATAGTAAACAAAAAGTTAGCATTTAGTAATTATAAAAAAAAACCAGAGTGAGGAAGACAGAATTATCTATAAGATTAGGCAGAAAGAGGCTAAGCAACTTATAAGAGCTTCTAAATCACACACAGAAGAGAAAATAGCAGTCAGTAAAAGAAGGGTACAAAACATTTTTTTAGATACATAAATGAGAAAAGGAAAGTAAAACAAGGATTAGTTAGATTAAAAACAAAAGAAGAAAGGTATGTAGAAAAGGATAAAGGTCTAGCTGACTGCCTCAATTACATAGTTACATAGCTGAAAAGAGACTTGCGTCCATCAAGTTCAGCCTTCCTCACATATGTTTTTTGCTGTTGATCCAAAAGAAGTCAAAAACACCCAGTTTGAAGCACTTCCAATTTTGCAACAAGCTAGGAAAAAAATTCCTTCTTGACCCCAGAATGGCAGTCAGATTTATCCTTGGATCAAGCAGTTATTACCCTACATTGAAAGATTATATCCTTGAATATTCTGTTTTTGCAAGTATGCATCTAGTAGCTGTTTGAACATCTGTATGGACTCTGATAAAACTACTTCTTCAGGCAGAGAATTCCACATCCTGATTGTTCTTACAGTAAAAAAACCTTTCCTTTGCCTTAGACGAAATCTTCTTTCTTCTAGTCTAAACGCATGACCTCGTGTCCTATGTAAACGCCGGTTTGTGAATAGATTTCCACACAATGGTTTGTATTGGCCTCGAATATATTTGTATAATGTTATCATATCCCCTCTCAGGTGACGTTTTTCTAAACTAAATGGGTTTAAATTTGTTAACCTTACTTCATAGCTGATATGTTCCATTCCTTTTATTAATTTTGTAGCCCGTCTCTGCACTTTTTCTAGTGCCATAATATCCTTCTTTAGAACAGGTGCCCAAAATTGCACAGCATATTCAATGTGTGGTCTTACCAGTGATTTATAAAGAGGCAAAATGATATTCTCGTCCCGAGAATGAATGCCCTTTTTCATGCATGACAATACCCTACTGGCCTTGGCCACTGCTGATTGACATTGCACATTGTTGCATAGTTTGTTGTCTATAACAATTCCCAAGTCCTTTTCGTGTGTTATCCCTAATTCGCTTCCATTAAGGGTATACGTTGCTTGTGTATTCTTTACGCCGAAGTGCATAACTTTGCATTTTTCAACATTAAATGTAATCTGCCATTTGAGTGCCCAGTCCTCCAGTCTACCTAAATCCCTCTGCAGCAAAGTAATATCTTGCTCACATTGTATTATTTTACAAAGTTTTGTGTCATCTGCAAACACTGAAACATGACTTGCAATGCTGTCTTCAAGATCATTTATAAACATGTTAAATAGAAGGGGTCCCAGAACAGACCCCTGAGGGACACCACTTGCCACCTCTGTCCAGCTTGAAAATGTACCATTAACGACAACTCTTTGTACTCTGTTTTTAAGCCAATGTTCTACCCAAGAACAAGCATTTTCATCTAGACCGATTTCCTTGAGTTAGAACACTAATCTTCTGTGTGGAACTGTATCAAATGCCTTGGCAAAGTCCAAATAGATCAGTATTTACATATGAAAATGAAGGAAAGGGGCCTAAAATGTTAGGAAAAAGGACAAATGAGTCATTTGTTACATGTGAGTTTACAGAGGAAGAGGTTCTATTTCAACTGTCAAAAGTAAAGACAAATAAGTCAATGGGACCTGATGGAATACACCCAAAGTTATTAAAAGAGCTTAGGGGTGTACTAGCAAAACCATTAACGGATTTATTTAACCAATCATTGTTAACATGAGTAGTCCCAGAAAATTGGAAGTTAGCGAATGTTGTGCCCATTCACAAGAAAGGTAGTAGGGAAGAGTCAGGCAACTATAGGCCAGTTAGCCTTACTTCAGTCATGGGGAAAGTAATGGAAACTATGTTAAAGAATCGGATTGTTGAACATCTAAAAACACATGGATTTCAAGATCAGAGACAACATGGGTTTACTTCAGGGAGATCATGCCAAACTAATCTTATTGATTTTTTTGATTATATATCTGATACCAAATCTCCATTTGGTAACACTAAATCTAGTATGGCCTCCTTACGAGTTGGCTCCTCGATGACTTGTTTTAGAGACAATCCCAGTAGGGAGTTTAGAATATGTGTGCTCATGGCACAAGCAGCTATTTTGGTTTTCCAATTCACAACAGGAAGATTAAAGTCACCCATGATGATAACTTCCCCCTTTGTCATTTTAGCTATTTCCTCAACTAGTAGATTATCTAACTCTATGTGTCCTGGGGGCCTATAAATCACACCTACACGAGTTACTGTGTGACTACCAAATTCTAACGTAACCTAAATGAACTCTATGTTCGCCTCACTAACTTTTATTAGGCTAGATTTTATGCTATCCTTCACATACAGGGCCACCCCTCCCCATTTCATGCCTTCCCTGACTTTTCTATATAAAGTAGGGTACACTTGCTATGTCCCAGTCATTTTTCTCATTATACCATGTCTCAGTAACAGCGACTAAATCTACATTATCAGTTGCCATTATTGCCACAAGTTCATGGATTCTATTCCCTAAACTACGAGCATTTATAGACATGACTCTAAGCTTATCCTTTTTTAACACACTTCCTACAGGCACCTTCTGTCCTTGTTTTTGGGGGCAACGCCAAGCAGCATAGCCACTATAGCTCACCACAGTGGTTATGGTGCCAGGAGTGCCCTGGTAACCCCCATTGTAAGTGAGGGAGTTCAATAGTTTGACTTCTTATCTACTCTTCTTACCTACATTTCCAATGATGCTCAGCAAGCCACTGGTATGGCTGAGTATCATAGCAAGTATACTTAGAAATTATGTATTTTTAATACATAAAGCCAATGTTAAATTCAAATGAGTTGTTAATCTACCATATTGGGCAGCAAAAGCATAACCAAGTTACTTGGCTCCTAGGACAGAAATGTATGTTGGTGCCTTTTCCTTTCCGGAGCTAATGAATTCCCCGGGAGGTGGGGGGGAGGGGAGGGGAGGGGGGAGGTGGCTCCCTTTTATTACTGGAATCACACACACCTACTTCCAATCCATATATACATACTTGGCATTCCTATATACATACTTCACATTCATATATACATGCATGCATGCATGCATACACTAACATTCACACACAGATAATTGAGTTTTAAAATCAGCCCTGGGGTCCATTGGGGAGAGGCTAAGATCACAGTGTGCATTAACTGTACAGCTCCCTTGGAATTTTACAATTCTCAATGTGTGGCATTTTTTCTTTTGAAAGAATTTCGAGGAAGCTTTGCTTGTGTGTTAATAAAGATTTGACTCATACTTCAGATATCTAGAGCAAAATGTCTTCCAGACCAGCATATCCGTCTCTTCACACGTTCATCTGCCTTGCAGAATTTGCACATACTGAAAGCAAACAGTAACTTAGCGATTCAGTTTTATAAACTATTGCATGTATATGATCCTGTAGACCCCGTGTTGCACAGCCTTTTATGTAAAAGACTGTTTTATGTTTTATATTGAATCTCCTAGATGTACATTAAAGGACCACTCTAGGCACCCAGACCACTTCAGCTTAATTAAGTGGTCTGGGTGCCAGGTCCATCTAGGATTAACCCATTTTTCTATAAACATAGCAGTTTCAGGGAAACTGCTATGTTTATGTTAGGCAGTGGCGTACACACAACCCATGGGGCCCCGGTGCGAAAACTGATCTGTGGCCCCCCCCTACTCTGCGCGGGCTGGGGCCGCAACACATGGCGGGCGGGCACCTGGTCGCAGGGCTGCGACCCGTGCGACCGCGGTATGTACGCCAGTGCATGCATAAACACATACACTTAAAGGACCACTACAGACACCCAGATCAAATCAGCTCAATGAAGTGGTCTGGGTGCCAGGTCTCTCTAGTTTTAACCCTGCAGCTGAAAACAGCAGTTTCAGAGAAACTGCTATGTTTCACTGAGGGTTAATCCATCTCTAGTGGCTGTCTCATTGACAGCCGCTAGAGGATTTTCTGCGATTCTCACTGTGAAAATCACAGTGAGAAGACGCTGAACGTCCATAGGAAAGCATTGAGTAATGCTTTCCTATATGGGCGGTTTGAATGCGCGCGTGGCTCTTGCCACGCATGTGCATTCGGAGCCGAGAGGCGGATCGGGACGGAGAGATCCCCAGCGCCAAGGGAGCCCGGCGCTGGAGAAAGGTAAGTGCTTTAGACACACACACACACACTCATGAACAGACGCACACATTTACTGACAGACACACACTCAGTGACAGACGCACACAAACATACTCAGTAACAGACACACACACTAACACTAACACACTCTAAAACTAACACACTCACTCACACTCACTCACACTAACACACTCACTAACACACTCACTAACACACACTCACTAACACACACTCACTAACACACACTCACTAACACACTCACTCACTAACACAATCACTCACACTAACACACTCACACACTCACACTAACACACTCACACTAACACACACTCTCTCACTAACACACACTAACACAAACTAACACTAACACACTCACTAACACACTCACATTAACACACTCACTAACACACACACTCACTCACTAACACTCACACACTCACATTAACACACTCACTAACACTAACACACTCACTAACACTAAAACACTCACTAACACTAACACACACACTAACACACTCACTAACACACTCTCTCACTAACACACACACACTAACACAAACTAACACTAACACACTCACTAACACACTCACTAACACACTCACCAACACTAACACACTCACATTAACACACTCACTAACACACACACTCACACTAACACACTCACTAACACACTCACTAACACACTCACTAACACTAACACACTCACAAACACACTCACTAACACTAACACACTCACATTAACACACTCACACACTCTCACTAACACTCTCACTAACACACTCACTAACACACACTCACACACACACATTTTTTCTGTTTTTTTTTTTTTAATTTAATCCCCCCAGCCTCCTTACCTGTGTGAGAGCTGGGCGGATTCCCTGGGGTCCAGTGGTGTTGCTGGTCACCCGGCTGGCGGGCGCGCGAGGGAGCACTGTCCCCTGGGTGCTCCCTCTTCAGCTCCCTCGCGCGCCGCGTACTGATACCGGAGCCGGAAGATGACGTCATCTTCCGGCTCCGGTTTCAGTGCGGTGCGCGAGGGAGCTGAAGAGGGAGCACCCAGGGGACAGTGCTCCCTCGCGCGCCCGCCAGCCGGGTGACAGCAGGGCCAGCCTCGGGGGGCCCGGAGGTGGCCGGCTCCTGGGCCCCCCAGCAGAAGAGGCTGGCCCTGTGGGTACAAACCGGGTCGCAGGGGCGGCCGGGCCCCCTGGTGGGCCGGGCCCGGTCGCAGCCGCGACCCCTGCGACCCTGGTATGTACGCCACTGATGTTAGGGTTAATCCAGCCTCCAGTGGCTGTCTCTTGACAGCCGCTAGAGGCGCTTGCGTGCGTCTCACTGTGAAAATCCCAGTGAGAAGACGCCAGTGTCCATAGGAAAGCATTATGAATGCTTTCCTATGAGACTGGCTGAATGCGTGCGCAGCTCCTGCCGTGCATGCGCATTCAGCCGAAGAGGCGGAGAGAAGGAGCAGAGCTCCCCGCCCGGCGCTGGAGAAAGGTAAGGTTTTAACCCCTTCCTCTCCCCAGAGCCCGGCGGGAGGGGGTCCCTGAGGGTGGGGGCACCCTCAGGGCACTATAGTGCCAGGAAAACAAGTATGTTTTCCTGGCACTATAGTGGTCCTTTAACACCAGGTATAGTCCTTTCTTTCTATTATTACACTATGGCACTTTTCCATTTTACTCATGATGCAAGACAGGTGCTTGGAACAGTCAAATCTGTGCTACCTGTTATTAGTGAAAGCATTAATGATTTCTATTTAATTTTATGTCATACTGTATTTCACTTTGATTACTTTTTGTGACCTCCATTTTTACATGCACTACTGAATAATGCTGTTACAAATAGCTAAACAAATGAATGAATAAATAATTTTAAGCTAGTAACCAAGCATAAACATTTCTCACCACTGCCAGGTGGAAGGATTTTTGGCTGCACAGGCCGTACTAGACGACTGCACGAGACACTCTTAGATAAGACTTTCTCCTTTTTATCCATTTATTTTATTTGGACTATTTATTTTACTGTTACTAGGCGCAGCTTTTATTGCTATCTCTTTTTGTTGTACCTTCTTTAAGGGTTTTTGAGGGATTCCCTTATCAAGTTGCTGCCTACCGTGTTATCTAGCGCTCACTCATTGTTCTGTTTTTTATCATATTTTGCATAACTTTTTTTACTTATGCCTCCAACAGCAAATTCTATGAAGAAGTAGGTAGAAGTATAGATCAGGGTTAGTGATATAACATTTTCCGTTCGCGAACAGTGAACGCGAACTCCGCAAATGTTCGCGAACGGGCGAACCGCCATAGACTTCAATAGGCAGGCGAATTTTAAAACCCACAGGGACTCTTTCTGGCCACAATAGTGATGGAAAAGTGGTTTCAAGGGGACTAACACCTGGACTGTGGCATGCCGGAGGGGGATCCATGGCAAAACTCCCATGGAAAATTATATAGTTGATGCAGAGTCTGGTTTTAATCCATAAAGGGCATAAATCACCTAACATTCCTAAATTGTTTGGAATAACGTGCTTTAAAACATCAGGTATGATGTTGTATCGATCAGGTAGTGTAAGGGTTACGCCCGCTTCACAGTGACAGACCAAACTCCCCGTTTAACGCACCGCAAACAACCGCAAACTCCCCATTTGCACAAGGTTGGATACCAAGCTAGCCATGTCCCGTTCCTTGTCTTCACTGATGTCATTGAAGGTCTCTTCCTCCACCCAGCCACGTACAACACCAAGGGTCCCCGAAAGGTGACAACAAGCCCCCTGTATTTTTTTTTTTTAAATGCAAGCTATTGTGACACCAGATATGAGTGGTGGCACTGGGCAAGTGGGCACAGTATACGCTGTGAGCCTGACACACACGCTGGCAGGCAGGCAACTGCAATTAGATTACACAGAAAAAAAAAAAGCAGACTGATGTTCTAGCCCTAAAAAGGGCTTTTTGGGGTGCTTTCCTTACAGCAGAGATCAGATGAGTGCTTCAGGACTGTAGTGGACACTGAATACACTAGCCTAGCTATCGATTTCTCTATTAAATCAGCAGCAGCTACACTGTCCCTCCTCTCACGAAGAATGCAGCTTCCGGGGGGCGGGGCCTAGCTGTCATGGAGGAAAGACGCACTTCGTGTGAGCTCCCTCGATATCTCACTTTAAGCAGCTATCAACAAGCGAATTTCACCCCAGAAGGAGATGACCCAGCAATGTTGCTCCTACCTGACCGACCCGACATGCTTAATAGCGGTTAGCAACTCGACAGTCTTACTTACCTCCGTGTGGCCTGGTGCTCATCGGGCGGGAGAGGCGGCCGATCTCCCGATCCTGGGATGCCGGCAGGAGCTCCGTTACTCCCCTCCTTGGACCGGTGAGGGTTATCCCGGTCCAACCCTGAGAGGCTGACATACTCATCTGCGACTCTCCCAATATGGTGGCAGCCGCGTGTTCTCCTGGTACCAGCAAAGCAAGGCAGGATATTGAGTCTAAGCTGGACAGACTCTTTAATCAATTTTGGAAGCAAATAACAAGCAGGAAGCCCCAACAAGCTCCATCACAGCCCCAACAAGCTCCACCACAGCTAAGCGAAGCAGTTCCCATTAAAATACACCAACGCAAAAGGCGTCGAAGACGGGACCGGAGGCACAAACAGAAATGCAGAGCCTGCCCCACGTCAAGCACTCCCCACCACAATCCCGCACCGGACGTGAAGCACCACCGGGACAGATCTGACCACCCGACAAAACAAGCTTCCACCACCTCAAGCCGTGAACCCGGCACTCAGCCAGAGACTTGCCTTTGTTGTTCCAGGTATCAGGGACTCCCAAGGTCTGCACCTGGCGCCCAGAAGGGATCGGATGAGCCCAAGCAGTAAACAGCAGCCTGCCAAGCATGTCCCACTATAGCCGATCCTGAACACCATGCCTTTGATCACATGAACTGCTCTCTGCACATTAACTAATCGTAAAGTAGCAAGCGTTTAAACATGTCATTATTTCACCTCCTAAAGAGTTTATTGTCGTAGTTCCTTACATGCCTTTACCTTAACCGTTCATGTATTATGTTATTCACTAGTCTCATCTCATGGGGCGACTCACACTTGATTTATAACTAGTGGTGGAGCTGCTGATATAAATACACAGTTGATAACGTGCAACAGAGGCGGCTCTAGACATTGAGGCCTTAGGCGAAACTCAAACATGAGGCCCCACTAACAAAAAAGTGTCACATACACATTGATGCACAGTTTACCTGTGTATGTGCCTGAGAGTGTGTCTGACAGAGAGTATCCTTGTGTGTGAGAATGTATGTCTCTGTGAGCATGTTTGACTTTTTGTCTGAGACTGAAGTGTGTTGTGTGTATGGCAGGTGATGGTGTGAGGGGGGTGATGGTGAGAGGGAGAGTGGGGTGATGGTGAGAGGGAGAGGGAGAGGGAGAGCGGGGTGATGGTGAGAGGGAGAGGGAGAGGGAGAGCGGGGTGATGGTGAGAGGGAGAGGGAGAGCGGGGGTGATGGTGAGAGTGAGCGGGGGTGATGGTGAGAGTGAGCGGGGGTGATGGTGAGAGTGAGCGGGGGTGATGGTGACAAGGAGGGGGGTTGATGTGAGAAGGAGGGGGTTGATGTGAGAAGGAGGGGGGTTGATGTGAGAAGGAGGGGGGGTGATGTGAGAAGGAGGGGGGGTGATGTGAGAAGGAGGGGGGGTGATGTGAGAAGGAGGGGGGGTGATGTGAGAAGGAGGGGGGTGATGTGATGTGAGGCTGAGGGGGAGTGGGGGGTGAGGCTGAGGGTGGTGAGGGGTAGGGATCGACCGATATTGATTTTTTAGAGCCGATACCGATACTCTGTGAACTTTTAGGCCGATAGCCGATATTCTGTACATTTACCATTTTGGAAAATAAAAACAATTTCTAAAGGTAAATGCACAAAATATACATGCCACGTGTAGTGGATGCAGTGTGCTTAGACAGGGGAGCTGTGTGTGTTTGTGTAGTGTGTGTGTAGTGGATGTAGTGTTTGTGTAGTGTGTGTGTAGTGGATGCAGTGTGTGTGTGTGTAGTGGATGCAGTGTGTGTGTGTGTGTGTAGTGGATGCAGTGTGTGTTTGTGTAGTGGATACAGTGTGTGTTTGTGTAGTGGATACAGTGTGTATTTGTCTAGTGTGTGTAGTGGATGCAGTGTGTATTGTGTATTTGTCTAGTGTGTATATAATGAAAGCAGAGTGTTTGTGTAGTGTGTAGGTAGTGTGCGTAAAGTGAATGCAGTGTGTGTGTAAAGTGAATGCTGTATATACTAAATGCAAAGTGTGCGTGTTTGTGTAGTGTGTGTATATAAGGAATGCAGAGTGTGTGTATTTGTGTAGTGTGTGTATAGTGAATGTAGTGTGTGTTTGTATAGTGTATGTATATAATGCAGAGTGTGTGTGTAGTGTGCATTATATATAAACACACTACACAAACACACACTGAATTATCTAAACAAACTACACAAAGACACTGAATTATATAAACACACTACACAAACACACTGTGTATATAATGCAGTGTTTATATAATGCAGTGTTTGTATAGTGTGTGTATAATGCAGTATGTTTGTATAATGTGTGTATGTAATGCAGTGTGTTTGTAGTGTGTGTATATAATGCAGTGTGTGTGTGTATATAATGCAGTGTGTGTGTGTATATAATGCAGTGTGTGTGTTTATAATGCAGTGTGTTTGTGTAGTGTGCATTATACACACACACTATACAAACACACTGCATTATTATAAACACACACTATACAAACACACTACATTATTATACACACACTATACAAACACACTGAATTATATACACAGTGTGTTTGTGTAGTGCATGTGTATAATAAGAGTGTATGTGTGAGGGGGCATTTTTTATTAAATTATTTTTTTATTTTTATATTATTTTTTTTTTTATATATATATATATTTAATTATTATTATTAGTTTTTTGTTGTCCCCCTCCCTGCTTGTTGCCTTGCCAGGGAGGGGGGATATGTTAATCCCTGGTGGTCCAGTGGCATTGGCTTAGCTGTGGGAGGAGGGGCAGCAAGCGTTTACTCACCTCCCAGCAGGTCCTCCAGCTCCCATGTGTAAATCTCGCGAGACCCGCGGCCGTGAGAGCTGGCCGCGGGTCTCGCGAGATTTACACTGGGGAGCTGGAGGAGCTGCTGGGAGGTGAGTAAACGCTTGCTGCCCGCCCCCACCAGGACCGCCGGGCTTGTAATGAGCCTGGCGGTCCTGGGAGGTATTATCGGCAATATCGGTATCCCTATTGGCCGATACCGATATTGCCGAAAATACCGAATATCGGCCGATTATATCGGTAAAACCGATAATCGGTCGATCCCTAGTGAGGGGTGGGGCTGAGGGGGGTGAGGCTGCGGGTGGTTTGGGTGGGGATGGTGAGGGAGGGTGATGCTGAGGGTGGTGAGGGAGGGTGATGCTGAGGGTGGTGGCGGGTGGTGAGGCTGAGGGTGGTGGCGGGTGGTGAGGCTGAGGGTGGTGGTGAGGCTGAGGGTGCTGAGGCTTAGGGTGGTGGGGGGTGCTGAGGGTATTGGGGAGGCTGGGGAGGCTGAGGGTGGGGAGGCTGAGGGTAGTGGGGGGTGCTGATGGTGGTGGGGAGGGTGATGAGGCTGAAGGTGGTGGGGAGGGTGATGAGGCTGAGGGTGGTGAGGCTGTGGGTGGTGAGGCTGGCTGAGGGTGGTAGGGAGGGTGATGAGGGTGGTGGGGAGGGTGGTAGGGAGGCTGAGTGTGTTGGGGGATGAGAGAGCCTACCTTTAGTCCCTGGTGGTCCAGTGGGCTCCCTGGTGGTCCGGTGGCCACTGCTCCCAGTCTGCAGCTCTGCAGAGCTGCAGACCATGTAATCTCGCGAGACCATCAGAGCGTTGCCGTGGTAACCCGTGGCAACGCTTTGATTGGCCGGTTTTCGCGAGACACATGGTCTGCAGCACTGCTCACTACAGAAAAAAAAAGAATGCTGCTTCAGAATTAATCTAAATTGTATGCTGTCTAGGAGGTGGGAGGGTCTGGGAGGGAGAGTCTGTTGCTGATTGGCTGGAATGTGTCTGCTGACTGTGAGGTACAGGGTCAAAGTTTACTCAATGATGATGAATAGGGGGCGGACCGAACATCGCATATGTTCACCATCCGTGGCAAACGCGAACATGCTATGTTCGCCAGGAACTATTCGCCAGCGAACCGTTCGGGACATCACTAATCAGGGTGTTGCAGTGGATCTCATCTACTTGGATTTTGCCAAGGCATTTGATACGTTTCCTCACAATAGGTTAGTCTTCAAACTAAAATAAATTGGTCTAGATCAGTAGTTCCCAACCCAGTCCTCAAGTACCCCCTAACAGTCCAGGATTTAAGGATTACTCAATTGTGTCTAAGGTGTTTTTGGGGAAAAAAAACAAAAAAATACCTTCGACACAACAGGGTAATCCCTAAGTCTGGGACTGGTAGGGGGTACTTGAGGACTGGGTTGGGAACTACTGATCTAGATTAATATTCTTGTTCTTGGATAGAACATTGACTTAAGGCTAGAGTACAACGAGTTGTCATTAATTGTACATTTTCAAGCTGGACAAAAGTGGTAAGTGGTGTCCCTCAGGGTTCTTTTTTGGGACCGCTTCTATTTAACATATTTATAAATCATCTTGCAATAGGCACTGAAAGCCATGTTTTAGTGTTTGCAGATGACACAAAACTTTGTAAAGTAATAAAATGTGAGCAGGATATTGCTTTGCTGCAGAGGGATTTAGATAGATTGGGGGACTGGGCACTAAAATGGCAGATGAAATTTAATGTAGAGAAATGCAAAGTTATGCACTTCGGGGTCAAGAATGTACAAGCAAATTACACCCTTAATGGTAATGAATTATGGATAACCACACACGAGAAGGATTTGGGAATTGTTATAGACAACAAATTAGGCAGCAATATGCAATGTCAATATGCATTTGCTAAGGCCAGTAAGGTTTTGTCATGTACATATAGGGGCATAAATTCTAGGGATGAAAATATAAGTTTGCCTCTTTATAAATTGCTGTTAAGACCACACCTTGAATATGCTGTGCAATTTTGGGCACCTGTTCTAAATAAGCATATCATGGCACTAGAAAAAGTGCAGAAACGAGCTACCAAATTTATAAAAGGAATGGAGCACTTTAGTTACGAAGAAAGGTTAAAACATTTAAATCTCTTTAGTTTGGAAAAACAGCACTTCAGAGGGGATGTGATAACATTATAGAAATATATTCAGGGTGAGTACAAACCATTAACTGGAAATCTATTCATAGACAGGGCTATACATAGGACGCGAGGTCACGCATTTAGGCTGGAAGAAAGGAGATTTAATCTAATTCAAAGGAAAGGTTTTTTTTTACAGTAAGAACTATAAGAATATGGAATTCTGTGCCTGAAGTGGTGGTTTTATCAGAGTCCATACAGATGTTTAAACAGCAATTGGATAAATATTTCCAAAAACATAACATACAGGGTTATAATTTCTAATTAGTGGGATAATAGCTGCTTGATCCAAGGAGACATCTGACTGCCATTTTGGGGTCAAGAAGGAATTTTTTCTTAGTTTGTTGCAAAATTGGAAGCTCTTCAGACTAGGTTTTTGCCTTCTTTTGGATCAACAGCAAAAACATATGTAAGGAAGGCTGAACTTGATGGACGCAAGTCTCTTTTCAGCTATGTAACTATGTAAAAAGTCAATCATAAAACTTACACCAATCAAAACAAGCAACACATTCCAAATAAAGCCATGGCAGGCATAGCTCCTCTTCTTTCTTTGCTCCTCCTGTTAGGCACAGGTTTGTTCTGAGCATTTTTTATTCCATTTGTTGTATTTTACTTTGATTTAGTTTACTGGGTTACTATCTATACCTGTTTGCCCTAATGCTCCCTCTCCAGTCTTACCCCCTTTATTCCTATACCTATGCACTCTTGTTTGCCATTTTTCTGCTACCCAGAGCCTACTCTACCTTACTGAGGACCTGAGCCTCAGTTCTGCTGGCCTCTCACTTATCCCCATTCACTCACATGCCACGGCTTTTCGCCATGATATCGACGCTTTTTTGCTCCTTCGAGCAGTTCTGGGGCTAGCCTAGGGGGTACTGTGGGCGGGGAGGAGTGCGGGGCGCCCTATTTTCAATCACCGGCGCGTCGCGATATCAGGCCATGCCAGCAAAATTGCACAAGGATACTGGCCATCTTGAATCTCGCTAGATTCACGGCGGCCATCTTATTCACACGATCTGGGAAGTTACAATACTGTTTCTGAGACAATTTCTTCTGGTTTATCAATGCCTGTTAGCATTTGTAATATATTTATAGTGTTCTGAAAAATGTATAATATGTATAATCACCAAGGGTGTTCTCAAAGGGATGGACACCCCATCTTATTAAGGGGTGAACCCCCACATATATAGTCTCTCACTGTTCCAAATCAAACAGTGCACACTGGGGTGACCCCCCCAGATGGACTTTTTAGCCTCTTGAGGATTACCAATAAAGGGGTGACCCCCTTTACTACTCAGGTGACTCCCCCACTCACATATGTGCATTCACCAACAGATTACTATGCACATCATTATAGGGGTGACCCCCTAACATTGGGGTGAACCCCAAGTAATATATACCCACCAAGTAGTGGCGAGCAGATTTCTAGAGGTGACCCCTCTTTTTTTTTTTATTATTTTTTTTTTGTGCAGCAGGTTATGACAGGCTTCATCATGACATTTGTGCTAACATTGTGGCACATATTGTTCTTGCACATTTTTGTAAAAAGGTGAGAAATAAACATAAACTGTTACTTAGCCATTCTAAGTTATATGAACAATATAGGTATTTAAGAGTGAGGATCAACATTGAAATATGCTTGAAACATGTGGTGGGGACAGGTGTTCCTGCCACCTGGGGGTTTACAGTGAGGTAACAGAAGTGTATAGCAGGAGATGGCAGGTTGTGGTTTGGGCTATATCTACACCTCCTTCACATCTAGGTAACCGATCTCTGGGGTCTATGGTGTCAGAGGTGGGGGGAGGGAGAGATGTCAGAGCCTGGCTTAGGGCCAGGTAGGAATTTAGTGTAACTGACCAGTGGTGGGCCACTAAAATGAAAAATCAAAAGGGAGAAAGGTCCAGAACTAAAAGACTAACTAAAAGTCTAACCAACTTTGAACCGCAGTGTGGGGAGTCCCATTTATTATAGGAGGTAAGTTCCGGCCGCCTACTTCACCATCTCAGGTAGGTACTGTAGCGGCTGCCACTGCTGTTGTTGTTTTTGGGATGAATGTTGTGATCATGGTCGGGTCCCATTTATGGGTCGCTGAGGTTGTTGCCTGGTATCCATCTTCTACGGGATCTCTTCCTCGCCAAAGACTAGTTCACTTATCTGGATTTGAAGGACGCATAATTGTCCATGCCAATTACACCGGCGAGTCATCCATTCCTTTGTTTCATTTGATGGGACCAAATTACAATTCGGGTTCAGCCCATGATACTTCAAGAAACTCCTGAAGCCGGTCATGGTGCACCTTCGCCACGAGGGAGTACATTGCCTTATCTATCTAGACGACATGCTGATATTCTGCGAGACCACATTCAGACTACGCTATCAAATGAGGTTTCTAGTTCTATTTCTAGAATCATTGGGTTTTATGGGGCATGAGTAGTCTAATTCCTCGGGCTCGAAATAGATTCAATGAATTGTGTACTATGTCTTCCCACTTCGAAAATGGCCTCAATTTGCAAGGAGACACGTTGCATACTCTGCAAGGACTCCATTCCCATTGGGTTCATTGCCAGAGGGATGGGACTCCTTTCCTCTTCTATACAGGTGTTCTTTTCAGGGACTCTGCATTACCGATCTATGCAATGCCTGAAAGCCTATTACCTGCAGACAGGACACTCCTACCACCACTGGGTGCCGTTCTCACCAGAGGTACATATACCAGCATGGAACAGCAGAGCCATTTTCTGATCCACATTAGTTTTCAAAGTGGAGATGGCCGTCAGCTTCTGGGGCTGCGGAGCTCACTGCACACATGCTTCCACTTTGGACCCATGGTCTGGGGAAGAGACAACCAAGAGACATGAATTGCCTGGAACTGATTGTTGGAGCATTTGCGATCCACAGCTGAGCCAATGACATGTCCGATTGCTGTATTCTCCTCCACATGGACAATATCTAAGCGGTTTTATACATAAACCGCCTGGGCGGAGCCTGCTCTCGTGCTCTAACAGAAGCAAGGAGGGACATTTATCGATTCTGCCTTCCACGCAGCAGCACTGTCCGAGCAGAGTATTTTCAGAAGATCACCAACCTCACTGCGGACTGGTTTTCTCGCCAGGGATTGGCGACTGGACACCTTTGTGTTTACCATGATGCGAGTGGTCCGGCTTCCGGACCCACAATATAAAGCAGTGAACGCATTTCTCCAACCTTGGCCAATACATATGCGTTGCCACCTTTCTCGATGTTGGTGAGAGTCCATCATCTTCGCATCACAGAGACCTCCATGACACTCATCACGCCACTACGGCAGAGTCAACCGTGGTTCCCAGCTCTATCTCAGGACCATCCACTGCTCCTTCCATCGTTTTCCCTTCTCCTAACGAACTCACAAGGAGAACCTCATCCACTGATCCTATGGGACTGCTTGGAACTTGTGACCTGGTACGACCAGGGCCAGGTTAACAGCCCAGTGGGCCTGGTGCTAACAATTATGACGGGCCTAATTACAGAATCATATCGACCAAAAACACTAAAAGACTCCCAAGCGTCATGTATCTGATGGAGATGGTGCTGGAGAGAAAGAAAACAGCAACTATAAGAAAACACATACCCTAGGCTAATCTCTCACTAATTTATGTTTTCATCTTTCAAGTAAATCCATAACCCCTAACAGCAACGTCCAGTCAAGCAGGAAGTCAATGGGCACGGTAAAAGGGTGTGCCACTGACACAAATCACGTAACCTGCCAAAAGGGGCGAACATGCCCAAAAAGAGGACATGTCTGCCCAAAGAATTAGAAGGCCAGCCTGGCATGAATGCATGTCAGGCTGCCTGCCAATCATGCAGCTGGCCAACTAAGGGCATACTATGCAGACCCTGTATAACAATGTTTGGCATTTAGTGAATATTCCCCTATATAACAATGTTTTGCATTTAGTGAATATTCCCCTATTTAACAATGTTTTGCATTTAGTGAATATTCCCCTATATAACAATGTTTGGTATTTGGTGAATATTCCCCTGTATAACAATGTTTGGCATTTAGTGAATATTCCCCTATATAACAATGTTTGGCATTTAGTGAATATCCCCCTGTATAACAATGTTTTGCATTTAGTGAATATTTCCCTGTATAACAATGTTTTGCATTTAGTGAATATTTCCCTGTATAACAATGTTTGGCATTTAGTGAATATTCCCCTGTATAACAATGTTTGGCATTTAGTGAATATTCCCCTATATAACAATGTTTTGCATTTAGTGAATATTCCCCTATATAACAATGTTTGGCATTTAGTGAATATTCCCCTATATAACAATGTTTGGCATTTAGTGAATATTCCCCTATATAACAATGTTTGGCATTTAGTGAATATTCCCCTATATAACAATGTTTGGCATTTAGTGAATATTCCCCTATATAACAATGTTTTGCATTTAGTGAATATTCCCCTATATAACAATGTTTTGCATTTAGTGAATATTCCCCTATATAACAATGTTTGGCATTTAGTGAATATTCCCCTATATAACAATGTTTGGCATTTAGTGAATATTCCCCTATATTTACTAAATGCAAAACATTGTCATATAGGGGAATATTCACTAAATGCAAAACATTGTTATACAGGGGAATATTCACTAAATACCAAATATTGTTATATAGGGGAATAAAAATAATGAGGGGGGGGGCTACTGTCCCCCTCCCGGCCCCCACCCCTGAGCGGTGGGTGGGGGCCCTAAAAAAAAAACAATAAGGGGGGACCTACTGTCCTCCCCCCGCCCCCACCCGTGAGCGTTGGGTGGGGGCCATAAAAATAATGAGGGGGAACCTACTGTCCTCCCCCCCAACCTCCACCCCTGCACGGTGGGTGGGGGCCATAAAATAATGAGGGGGGACCTACTGTGTCCCCCCCCCGGCCCCCACCGCTGAGTGGTGGGTGGGGGCCCTAAATACAAATGGGGGGGACCCTAGTCACCCCCTCCCCCCAAAAAATTTTTATCCCCCTACCTACCCCCCTTACCCTAAAAATAATGAGGGGGGGACCTTTAACTAAGAACCTGTAAAAAAAATTAGAAAAAAACAACTTACCATTCGATGTTTTCTTTCTTCTAAAATCTTCTTTTTTCAGCCCCAAAAAAGGGCAAATAAAAAACCATAACCGACACAATTAAAAAATGAAAAACTAGCGCAAAAAAAAAATTAAATCCATCTTCACCCATGGAGGGCTCCGCGCAGACTGAGCTCTGCAGGGCGGGGGAAGGCTTATAAAGCCTTGCCACGCCCTGCAATTAGGCTAAGAGCACTCTGATTGGCTGATTTAAGCCAATCAGAGTGCTCTTTGTCATTTTACACAGCGTGTGAAAGTTCTTTGGAATTTTCCCACGCTGTGTAAAATGACAAAGAGCACTCTGATTGGCTTAAACCAGCCAATCAGAGTGTTCTTAGCCTAATTGCAGGGCGTGGCAAGGCTTTACAAGCCGCACAGGGGTGGGGGCCGGAGAGGGGGAGGACAGTAGGTACCCCCCTCATGATCTTTATGGCCCCCACCCGCCGCCCAGGGGTGGGGGCCGGAGAGGGGGAGGACAGTAGGTCCCCCCTCATTATCTTTATGGCCGCCACCCAGGGGTGGGGGCCGGGGGGAGGACAGTAGGTCCCCCCCCTCATTATCATTATAGCCCCCACCCGCCGCCCAGGGGTGGGGGCTGGAGAGGGGGAGGACAGTAGGTCCCCCTCATTATCTTTATGACCCCCACCCGCCGCCCAGGGGTGGGGGCCAGGTGGAGGACAGTAGGTCCCCCCCCTCATCATTATGGCCCCCACCAGCCGCACAGGGGTGGGGGCCTGGGGAGAGGACAGTAGGTTCCCCCCCTCATTATCTTTATGGCCCCCACCGGCCGCACAGGAATGGGGGCCTGGGGGGAAGACAGTAGGTACCCCCCCTCATTCTCTTTATGGCCCCCACCCGCCGCCCAGGGTGGGGGCCGGGGGGGGAAGGAGAGTAGGTCTCCCCCCCCCCCTTCAATTACTATTGTGGCCAGAAAGAGTCCCTGTGGGTTTTAAAATTCGCCTGCCTCTTGAAGTCTATGGCGGTTCGCCCGGTTCGCGAACATTTGCGGAAATTCGCGTTCGCGGTTCGCAAACCGAAAATTTTATGTTTGCGACATCACTACCCAGGAAGGATCTCTAACAGCCATCTAAGGAGTGGCCAGTGAAGTTATCACTAGGCTGTAATGTAAACACTGCATTTTCTCTGAAAAGACAGTGTTTAGAGCAAAAAGCCTGACGGTTCAATAAGCTGCAGTTGTCCCTTTAACTATAATTATTGTCAGCCAGTCCACACAAGTTTTGTTCCCATACATCCCTCTTAAGTTTCCATACTTAAGTAAGAGTATGTGAAAAGTAGTTAGGGTTGCCACCTTTCTTGGAAAAACATACCGGCCTTACTAATTTGCATAATTAAATATGTATGGGTGACATCACATGATGTAAATCACAAGGAGTGACATAAGAGAAAATGCTGTAAAATCACCAAAAAACTACTTAGTTTTATTCTGCTGTATAGATGGATTCCTCCCAGTGCCCCCATGTCTCCCAGTGCCCTTATGGCTCAGTGCCCCATGTGTCGATTACTCCAGGTCTCAGTGTTCCTATGTATCAGTGTCACAGTGTCTCAATGCCCTATGTCTCCCTGTGTCCTCCAGTATTCCCATGTGTCTATGTCCCCATGTATCCCAGGGTTCCCATGTCACTAGTAGGACAAGGAGACCTGGGGACACAGAGACACCAGTGACACTGGGAGACTAAGGGACACTGGCTGGGACACATGGGGACACTGGGAAAATAGGGGACACTTGAAGACATGGTGGGAAACAGACACTAGAGAGACTGGCTGGGGGACATGTGGACATTGAGACATGTCTCAGGGCCACAGACTCTAGGGACACTAGCTTGGAGACATGGGGACATTGAGACACTTGGAGACATGGAGGCACTAGGAGACATGGGGACAGTGAGACACTGGCAGACTGGGGGCACTGGAAGACTAGGGGCCGGTGGGAGACTAGGGGGCACTGAGACACCAGGAAGACTGGCTGGGAGAAATGGGGACACTGAGAGACATGGGGACACTGTGTCCCCATGTGTCTGTGTCCCCAAGTGTATGTGTCATAAAGTCTCCCAATGTCCCTTAGTGTCTCAGTGTCTGCCATAATGTCTCCCAATGTCCCTTAGTGTCTCAGTGTAGGTCTCCTTGCAGCCTTTCCCCCATCCCTCACTTCCCTGAGCTGTAGCCTGTCTCTGCAGGGTTGGAGTTGCTGCCTGGACTCTCTGTAGCTGCACCCCTGCAGATCAGTGAGTATAGATAGGCAGGGAAGGATATGCTGGAACTTCCTATCCCTGCCTGTCTCCACACACAGCGACCCCTACTGGTCAGTGCTGGTATTGCATAGTAATCTCTTGTTTATACTGAGAAAAATACCAGCATTTGTATTGCCAGTATCACTGCAATATTGGCACCAGCCAGGCAGCCTCAAATACCGGCTGTGCAAATAAAATAAAAGCCAGATGGAATCCCTAAGAGTAGTGTGTGAAAAAAAAAATAAAAAAAGTAAATTTTTTTTTAATTTTTGTTACATTTTTTTTTTTTATAAATAACTGGGCCTATTCCATGGGCCTGGGCCTGGGCCTGGAGCTGCAGCTCCATCAGCCCCTATGTTAATCCGGCCCTGGGTACGACAAGCAATTCCGTCTGCATATGTCAGTCAGGCAAAATATAAAAATATAAAATGGGATCACAAAGACATTGCACTTGGTTCATGGCCCCAGTGCTATTCAGCCCTTTCTGTCTCAGGACCCTCTAGCTCTGCTAAAAAGGGCTCATGCTGGCAGTTTAATGACTCCTCATGTAAAAGCGGCAGCTCAGGTTGCAAAGTAATAACATAAGTATTTACATTTTTATAGTATTCAGTTTTTCTACACTACATAATCTACATCTGATTGAGCAATATTTCATATACAGCAATAAATGTAATCTTTCTTCAACTCCTAGCAATCATTTTCTAACTCTGGCTATATAAAATGACCTGTAGCTGCTAAACACCATCACCATTATTTACTAAAGTGAGAATTCAAAGTGAATTTTACATTTTAGACCAAAATCCAGGAACTGTGATTATAGCTGACTTGGATAATTATTCCAATTCAGCTATTTGGCCATAACATTTAAATAATCTTTAAATTCACTTTAGTAAATAACCCTGAGTGTTTCCTGTCGCTCACTTCAGGGGTTAATTACATAATGTGACTTGTTTGCAATAGTATGGAAATCTGCATTTTTAAATAGGTTTCCGAATTGTTTCCTTTTTTAACTAAAATTTCAGGCATACACAATTGGAGAACCAGGGTGTTACAGTGAAATGTAAGTAAATACATTTAGAAAATGTTTAACTAAGAACTGTGAGGAAATGTTTAACTATTAAACTTGCTTCATATTAACATTCCAGTCAATGGTTTCATAAGCTTCTTATTATAGCTACACAAAGATTATTTTGTGTCCTTCCTGAAGGTTCTGCTAGATTTATGTCAGCCTACTTACTACATATGTTTATATATTTTTGTGTAAAAAAAACTGGAAATTTCCTAAAGTGCCACATTGAGTGTGTGATGTTCATCAATTTTCCAATACGCCATTGGATGAAGGTGGTTAGGAGAGACATAGGTCAACTACAACTCCCCAAGGCAGCATTACACATTAAGCTCATGTGGTCTGGTGAATGATGACATCTGGGTATAATTTCACTAAACTATTAAGCTTGTATCATCAATGTGTTGTACACACTTAGCCATGTACACGCACTTCCACAGATACACACACATGCATACACACATCTATAAACACAAACATTGTACAGCATAAATGAACTAATTTACAGCATAAATTAATTGTACTAATTTATGCCACAAACATGGGCATGTGGCATAAAACAGCTTTCAAGCAAGAGGGGAAAGAGTTGGAAGATGACAAGAAGGTTTGTATTGGTATGTGTGAAGTCTGAGTAATCTCTATTCCAGACAAACTCATAGGAGGCTGCGCTCATTTAAAGGGACACTCTAGCACACAAGGCTACTTCGGCTTAATGAAGTGGTTTTGGTGCATAGAAACATTTTTTGGTTTCTCCGAAATGGCAATGTTCACATTTTTCTAAAACTACACATCTGGTGATTTAGTAGACAGACATTAGAGGGGTTTTCTCCTTAAAATTTTCAAAAATCTAAGGTCCATTAGTTGGGTATCATCAAGCCTGGGCTTATGTTGCTGAACACTCTTAATGACTCTCACTGAGAAAAATTTGATTGGTGGAGCAGAGCAAATGCCACACATCTACCATAGTTTCCCACACCTTAATAATTATTTCTAGTTCTGCCTATGAACATGAGTCTTGCATTAACTGCATGAAATAAACATTAGTTTTACGCAATCTTAGATCCTTTTAGACTTCTGTATACCAATGTCTTTCATCTGAGACAAGAGTAATCCTTGTAAACGTCTGTGAACTGTCTGTTACAGGACAGTTATGGAACAAGGAAAACCCGTGATTTAGTCATGATGGTTGGTTGATGATGGTTATAAAACCATGAAAACAGAGGTTTATAGATTTATTACTTTTTTATAGATTATTAATCAGATATATCAACTTTCCACCGATTGAGATAATGTAATACAGGATTATTCACTAAAGTGTGAATTGTTAGGAGCTCAAAGTGGATATAAAATTAGTTTGAACATGAAGGTTTACCTTTTATGGTGAAGTCTCCCGTGTGCATTCTTTCAAGGTTTCAGGTATAGCCTTTCCATACTTTTCTCATAAATTAGGTGCCTACTTTATGGAAACTTAAGAAGGAAATAAGGGAACAAAACTGGTGTGGACTGGCTGAAAATAAAATTAGTTAAGGTAAAGCTAACTTTGCACACTATGCAAATGCTTGTACGTCATCGGTCTCTCTAACTCTGTGGCATGTTCCTTTTCTTCTACACTCACTATATACACACACGTTTTCTCTGTCCCAGACTGTAAAACAGGAGCTTCTGCCTGCTAGCAAGAAGATTAAGAGAGGAGTGGAGCAGTGAGTGCTAGGGGACAGTCCTTAGAAAACGTAGATGTAACGAAATCCCTGTTTTAACAAGCCTCAGAGGAACAGCATTTCGTTTAAACATGCGTATGTATGCCTATTTCGTGCAGTTTCAAAGAACCGAACAACTACCGAACCACCCGACCTCCCACCCAGACCAGAAGGTAATTGATGAAAGGCATGGTGGTCCTCGTTCGTTTGACGAACACGTGGCGGTCGCCATTTTAAAGTTGTCAAACGCTCAGCGGTGGAAAGGCAGCAATCCTCTGGAACTATTTTTGGACACTTATTCCGCCACACACCGCTGACACGTACCGAGTCCTCGTTCATACGGTTAATACCTCCCGAACACGTTAATCACTTTGCCATTCGGGACTTTCCTTTGACACAGGTAGCTGCAATTATGGAACTCTTTTCGGATTGAATCTCCCGAACAACTGGTGAACTAAAACTTTACTCGACGATATTGAGAACTGTATTCGCCTATATTATGCGCTCATATCCAAGCTATCTGGGGGTATGTGGAACATGGGGAATATGTTCGGCTAAATATAAGTTAAAGATTTTAATACAGTTTTGTTAAAATATAAAAAGGACATGTTTTTCTCTACCTGGAGATAATTAGGTTCTCTTCAACCACTTAAGTTAATTATCTCCAGGATAGAGAGGAGGGGTTACACTGTTACTGTGGGTGTGTTTAATAATTGTACTGTACACTGATTGGTGCTGTATATTTTGTCACAGTCTTCCACAAGGTCCCATGTGGGAGTTCCCTTGCTGGAAGACCATCATAAAAGGGCTGAGTTTGGCCATCAATAAACCAGATAGTTTTACCCCTTCATGAAGTCTCGACTCATGTTTGGGGTATTGGGAGCTTTAATCACTACTTTACTCTACTCAGCTTGGATTTCGGGAGACGCTACAAGGATCAGCGCTGCACGAATAGCAGGATCCTTTACAGTAGAGTTAGCGCATCATTAGACGCATTTATGCCAAGCTCAGGGTGCTGTCTGCACAGTATGCTCTTGGTTGATCATCCTGCATCATTGGTAGGCAGCCTGTCATGCATTCACGCCAGACTGACCATCTAACTCTTCGTGCAGACATGCCCCCTTTTTCGAATTGAGTGGAAGGAACACCATGTCCCCACCATTTTTCTAGTTTACCTAAATCATTTGCCATTTAGCATATCCCTCCTGGAACATCAACCCTGTTACATATATACATGTATCATCAGCAAAAATACATACCTTACCATCAAGACCTTCTGTAATATCACTAATAAAAATATTAAAGAGAATGGGTCCAAGTACAGATCCTTGAGGTACCCCACTTTTGACAAGCCAATGCTTTGAATATACTGCATTGACTACATGTCAGGATTACTGTTTGATCCAGCACGTAGAACTGTATAGCACGGATGACAAATAAGTAACGTATTACCGGTCCTTAGAATGGCCGGATTTAACATACATAGAATAGTCAAAAATACTAGCCGAGGTCAGGGAACACAGAAAGGGACGCAGCGATGAGGAAAGCCAGGAGTCAGGATACCAGAATATAGAGCAGTCAATAAACAAAGCCAAAGTAAAAAAACAGGTAGAAAACTATAAACAGGAACGCGCTCTCGGACAACCACAAGGGAAACCACGACAGGGCACTGAGCAGGATGAGAACTGGGCCTAAATACCCCTCCTCTAGATCGGATAGGCTGTAACCGGCCTTTGACCCCAAAGTCCGTTACCAGGTTTCATTTGCATAATTGCTGCTCAGCATTAACCCTTCTGTGGATTAGGTTGCTGCTCGGTACAACTTTTCCTGTGTGGACAATAAATGTCATTAACCACATTTCTATAAGCGGATGAATATGTGACATTACCCCCCACCTGAAGAATGCCCACCGGGCGGGCAGGACCAGGCTTGAGAGGAAATTTGGCATGAAAAGCCAGATCTTACGGCCTGCATGCAGGTCAGGAGCCGAAACCCAAGAACGATCAGCAGGACCGTAACCTTTCCAAACAACCAAGTACTGTATAGTGCCCCGAGAAAACCTAGAATCCACGATAGAAGATATAGGCACATAACTCCTCCCATATTAAGCTCCACCTGCACATTCTCTTGACCAATCAATACAAATAAGAATTAACTTCCTGCTTGACCGCATGGATTGTCCACCACAATGGAGGAGGGGAATACTACATCCTGTATTCTCGCACATGCTCCGTACACTACTGATCGTATCTTGCCACGTGCAACCAACCGACCGATACGTCAGCATATGCACGTACACATGCCACGTGGTAATCTCGGCCTACTAAATTTATTTCTATCGAGATTCCACCACACAAGTACTGTAAAGTGCCCTGAGAAAACCTAGAATCCACGATAGAAGATACCTCATACTCCTCCTGACCACCCACCACCACCGGAGGGGGAGGAACACAAGGAACAGTATATCTATTGCAGACAAGAGGTTTGAGTAAGGACACATGAAAAGTGTTGGGAATCCCTAAAGATGCAGGAAGAGCCAGATAGTAAGACACTAGATTGATCCTACGAAGCACTCTATAGGGACCAAGGAATCTGGGGGCAAACTTCATGCTAGGGACCTTAAGCTCGATGTTGCGAGATGACAACCAAACCCGGTCCCCCACTTGGTACACCGGGTTGGCACTCCTACGCTTATCAGCAAAATGTTTGAAGCGTTCAGCAGCAGCCCCTAGACCAGTTTGAACCTTAACCCAGGTATCCCGAATGGCAGTATCAGAAAATACCGCAGGGAGAACCGTAGGATGCCTACCATTATTGACAAAAAATGGACTGTGCCCAGAGGAGTCATGAACAGCATTGTTTCTAGCGAACTCGGCCCACGGGAGTAGTTCGGACCAATTGTCCTGTGTGCTATTAATAAAACAACACAAATAAACTTCTAATGAGTGGTTAGCCCTCTCAGCTGTACCATTGGTCTGTGGATGGTAGGAGAAGGAGAAGGAGAGATCAATCCCCAATTGTTTACTAAACGCCCTCCAGAACCTGGACACAATCTGCGAGCCCCTATCAGACACAATATTGTGAGGGATGCCATGCAAACAGACAATTTCACGTATGAAAGTTAGGACCAATTCTTGCGAAGATGGCAACTTCTTAAGAGGAATGAAGTGAGCCATCTTAGAAAATCGGTCTACAACCATGAGAATAGTAGTGAACCCAGCAGAGCTAGGAAGCTCAACAATAAAGTCCATGGATAAGTGGGACCATGGAATCTCAGGAACAGGAAGAGGCTGCAACAGGCCACAAGGAAGTGTATGAGTCACCTTAGAAACTGCACACACAGAACATGCCTGCACATACTCCTTTCCTGAGTGAATCCCACCAAAATGATCTAGTAATCGCGGCAGTGGACTTATTGATGCCCGGGTGTCCAGCAGTTATATTGTTATGGAACACTTTCATGATATTAACCCATGATATTAACGAACAGTTTATCACACGGTTTACTACTGGGCGCCTGAGGCTGGGCCTCCAGTATGGTGCCAAGCAGTGGAGAAGACAGTTAGAGGACAGTAGTAGCAATAATACACTCTGGTGGAATAATAGGAGATGTCACCTGTTCCGGAGCTGACTCATTATCAAATTGCCTGGACAATGCATCAGCCTTGGTATTTTTAGAACCACGTCTATAAGTAATGAGGAAGTTAAAAAGTGAAAGGAACAGTGACCATCTAGACTGTCTGTAAGACAAACGTTTGGCATCCCCTATATATGCCAGATTTTTGTGGTTGGTTATGATCAACAGGGGGTCCTTGGAACCCTCCAAAAGATGTCGCCACTCCTTGAGGGCAAGAATAATGGCCAACAGTTCTCTATTGCCAATATCGTAGTTGCGCTCAGCAGGAGACATCTTTCTGGAGAAGTAGCCACAAGGATGCAATGGTGTTCCCTGGCTTTCTCTCTGAGAGAGAACAGCCCCTACCCCTGTCTCGGATGCATCAACCTCCAATATAAAAGGTTTATTGGTGTCGGGATGTTTTAGTATGTCCGCAGAGGCAAATCTTTGTTTAAGAGTCTCAAAAGCATTCACAGCCTCTTTGGACCATACCGTGCTACTAACCCCTTTGCGAGTCATATTAGTGATTGGGGCTATTACAGAAGAAAATCCCTTGATGAATCTTCTGTAATAGTTGGCAAAACCAATAAACCTTTGAATGGCTTTTAAACCAGAGGGTAATGGCCAGTGTAGTACAGCCTCTAGTTTTTTAGGATCCATTTGAAATCCCGATGCAGAGATGTTGTAACTCAAAAAGTGGACTTCAGAAGGGTCAAATATGCACTTTTCTAATTTACAATAAAGTTTATTTTTCAACAATGTCTGCAGAACCTGTTTCACATGGGAGTGGTGAGTTTGAAGATCAGGGGAATACACCAAAATATCGTCCAAATAAACCAAGACAAATAAATACCGTATATACTCGAGTATAAGCCGACCCGAATATAAGCCGAGGCCCCTAATTTTACCCCAAAAAACTGGGAAAACGTATTGACTCGAGTATAAGACTAGGGTGGGAAATGCAGCAGCTACTGGTAAATTTCTAAATAAAATGAGATCCTAAAAAAATTATATTAATTGAATATTTATTTACAGTGTGTGTATATAATTAGTGCAGTGTGTGTATGAGTGCAGTGTGTGTATGAGTGCAGTGTGTGTATGAGTGCAGTGTGTGTACGAGTGCAGTGTGTGTACGAGTGCAGTGTGTGTATGAATGCAGTGTGAGTGTGTGCGATGCAGTGTGTGTGTGTGTGTGTGTTGCAGAGCCTTGGTGGGGGGGGGTGGGCATTTTTATTATTATTATTTTATTATTTTAATAATTTTTTTTATTATTTTAAAAATATAATTTTATTTTATTATTATTTTTATTATTATTATTAATTTATTTATTTTTTCATCCCACCCTCCCTGCTTGATACATGGCAGTGGCATTGGCAGTTCAGTGGAGGGGGCTGGCAGGAAGCACTTACCTCTTCTGCAGCTCCTGTCAGCTCCCTTCTCCTCCGCGCCGGTCCGGTCAGCTCCCTCTGCCAGCTCACACTGTAAGTCTCACGAGAGCCGCACTATGACCCCACGGCTCTCGTGAGACTTACACTGGGAGCTGACAGAGGTGCTGAACGGACTGGCGCGGAGGAGAAGGGAGCTGACAGGAGCTGCAGGAGAGGTAAGCGCTCGCTGCCAGCCCCATTGTCTGTATTATGGCAATATAAATTGCCATAATACAGACATTGACTCGAGTATAAGCCGAGTTGGGGTTTTTCAGCACAAAAAATGTGCTGAAAAACTCTGCTTATACTTGAGTATATACGGTAAATGAATTCCCTGAGTACATCATTTATAAAGTCTTGGAATATGGCCGGGGCGTTGCATAACCCAAATGGCATTACCAGATATTCATAGTGTCCACTACGGGTATTAAATGCCGTCTTCCACTCATGATTCTCTTTAATTTTTTTATTCTTTATTTTTGTGGTGCATTCAGTTAATACAGTCACTTGTTGTGCCACAATAGCAATAACAAGTAGAGTGGGTGACATTGTTTAAACAGGCATGTAGAATAGAGAGATACTGCACACATTTTTTTTTAACAGATAAGTAAACAGGATTTTCTCCTGGGCTTCATAAAAACAAAAGGTAACTCTTCTTGGCTAACAGATAAGCATCGCCCAGTAGTCACAATAAAAGGAAAACAGGCTAGGACATGGAATTACATGACTGAGCTAAACACATCTATCACGGTGTCTGCCTATGTAGGTCATTGTGTAAATGTAATTTTAAATGTGCTACACTGGGTGAAAATACGATAAGATTAAAATAGGTAACCAGGGAATACAGGCTGGTTCCTCATCTCTAAGCTATAGAACTTATTTTGGTAACTCAGAGAGGCTGGCTAGGCATGAAGGGTAAAGCACGATAATAAAATGTTGCTTGTCATATTTATGTTTCGAAAGTATGGAGCCATCTCGACATGGCTCACTATGTTTGATGCAATATATGTGTAAATAGAAGTCGCGCTGACATTAGCTATTAAGGTAAAGAGTCACTGGTAACGTTTTGTCCCTACGGCAGCAAGTAAAGAAAAATGTTGTGGTTACTTGATGCGGGTAGTCCGCACAGCGATGGCTGTAAGCGTGCCCTCCAGACGGAGGGGAGGCATGTCCACTTGAGGGGCACAGAAGTATGCCCTTTAGCCGATACCCATTGCATGGACGTGTCTCTTGCCGTCGATGTTTGACTCCTCGAAGGCGCCCTTGGACTGGGACTCCGCTCCAGCAGCATTCAGTGGAGTGTTTAGCTGTGCGGCTCCCCGGTTTGCGGTTGGAGGTTGGAGGGATGGGGTCAAGCTCCGCCGAGCGCCGGTTCTCGGGTCAGGTGAGTAGCTGGCGAGGAAGGCTGGTTTAGTGGTCGATTCTCTTTAATTCTAACCAAATTGTAAGCGCTCCTAAGGTCAAGCTTAGTAAATACTTTAGCTCCCTGAAGTCTATCGAACAATTCGGAAATGAGTTTCACTTTCAAACAGATGTAATTTACCTTAATAATTGTATCTCAATCTCTAAATTGAACTTTAATCACATACAGGAGGCTCTTGCAGGGTCTAGCAAGCTATTAACATAGCAGGGGATAAGAAAATCTTAATTAAACAGAACTTGCAATAAAGAAAGCCTAAATAGGGCTCTCTTTACAGGAAGTGTTTATGGAAGGCTGTGCAAGTCACATGCAGGGAGGTGTGACTAGGGTTCATAAACAAAGGGATTTAACTCCTAAATGGCATAGGATTGAGCAGTGAGGCTGCAGGGGCATGTTCTATACACCAAAACTGCTTCATTAAGCTAAAGTTGTTCAGGTGACTATAGTGTCCCTTTAAGACTCTTAGGTAATTCTTTAGTGGCTATCTCATCTAGTATAGTCTCTGAGAGACCCTTTTTGAATGCTGAGATTAACCCATTGTTAGTCCAGTCTACCTCGGAAGCTAAAGTACGGAATTCAATAGCATAATCCGAGATAGACCTGTTACCTTGTCTGATGTGCATTAGGGCAGTGGAGGCGTCATCCTCTCTACCCAATGGCTCAAACGTGAGCTTGAATTCGGCAAGGAATTCCTGGTAATTATGAGCAATGCTCCGATTACTCTCCCACAACGGATTAGCCCAGGCAAGGGCCTTGCCCTTTAATTGATTCATTAGATAACCAATTGTTGCTCTGTCCATGGGGATCGACCCTGGTGAGGCCTCAAAATGGTACTCCACCTGATTAAGAAAACCCCTGCATTCCTGGATATTGCCATCAAAATGTAGGGATGGCGATAAGGAGATGATAGGAGTCCTATTAATAGTGGGTGGAGGTACACAGGGTAGAGGTGCTATAGGAGGAGACGCTGCAGGCTTTAGATGCGCTGTTCTAGCGAGAAGCATACTGAAAGCCTGAGCTAATTGATCCATGCGGTGATCATTCTCCTCTAATTTCCTCTTGCAAGCAGCTATGTGCTGACACAGTTCTACAGGATCTATGGCCATGTCGTAATGTCAGAATTACGGTTTGATCCAGCATGTAGAACTGTATAGCACGGATGACAAATAAGTAACGTATTACCGGTCCTTAGAATGGCCGGATTTAATGTACTTAGAATAGTCAAAAATACTAGCCGAGGTCAAGGAACACAGAAAGGGACGCAGCGATGAGGAAAGCCAGGAGTCAGGATACCAGAATATAGAGAAGTCAATAAACAAAGCCAAAGTGAAAAAAGGTAGAAAACTATAAACAGGAACGTGCTCTCGGACAACCACAAGGGAAACCACGACAGGGCACTGAGCAGGATGAGAACTGGGCCTAAATACCCTTCCTCTAGTTCTGATAGGCTGTTATCGCCCTTTGACCCCAAAGTCAGTTACCAGGTTTCATTTGCATAATTACTGCTCAGCATTAACCCTTCTGTGGATTAGGTTGCTGCTCGGCACAACTTTTCCTGTGTGGACAGTAAATGTCATTAACTACATTTCTATAAGCGGATGAATACGTGACACTACACACCTCTGTTGCCTGTCACTCAGCCACTGCCTTACCCATTCAACAATATTGTAATCCAAACGTAAAGATTGCAGTTTGTTGATAAGCCTTCTGTGTGCAACTGTGTCAAAAGAATAATTGAGATTAGTTTGGCATGATCTCCCTGAAGTAAACCCATGTTTCTCAGACTCGGTGGATTTGGTCAGATCCTTGCTACACAAGATGATCCTGTGAGTTTCCACCAGGAGAATCTGAAAAGTCATCAAGTGGATATGGCTCCCAAGAGTAGATTTTATGTCCTTTACATGTTTGACAAGAGATTAGATTAGATTTCAAACTCTGGTTTCTTTCATAAGAATGACTATATTGTCTATAGTGTTCTCCAGTTCCCAAACTTCACAGAAGGGCCAATCATATTCTATAGGTGGATATTCCAAGTGAAGATCCTACTTTAGTGCCAAGAAGAACTCAAAATAGGGGTACCAGCACATCCTCTGAGTGAGGTATCTCCAGTTTGCTAAGGCTTGGGCATAATTTATGCAGAATTCTATTATCTTGTAAGTAAGAGTTTAATTTGCATTTTTTTGCATTTTGATGTAGAGATTTTGTGTAACCAAGTACAGATAAGAATCCCAACCCTTTCCTGTCAAAAGTAGGCCCTTTCTTGTCTTTTGATGAAAGTGGGAAAATATATTACAATGTTTTCCTCCCTCAAAAGGCATCAGTAGGTTGGTGTCTTAGATGTCCATAAGCTAAATCACTTTCTAAGAAGATTCAAGAGGGATACATGTAATTCATAATCAAAGGTGTTTTCCTAAGACTGTATGATCTCCATAGATCAAAAATATGTGTATTTTCATGTTGAAATTTGTTCAGATGATGAATTTCTGATTTACCACTGAACACCAAAATTTCCAGTTTTATTCCCCCTCATTTAGACACTACAGTTCACACCATCTCAAAGGTTCTAGAGCCTTTGATAGCAGGTAACAGATTGTCAAGAGTCTGGACAACATTTTGATTCTAGTAGCGGATAAGGAGTCTAAAGATCTGACTCAGTGGCGCAACTACCGCGGTCTCCCCAGCCACCTTGCAGACCGCGTGACCGGGTACCTGCCACCATGTGTTGCGGCCCCGGCCCGCGCGGTAGATCCGCCAGGGCTGCACATTAAGAGGCCCATCGGGTGGCCCATGCTGTTACAGCCACCTTATAGCAATGAATTTCCAGGGGGACTGGTCAGTCCTTTAACAGCGTAACCGGGCTCCCTGTGATGTTATCAGAGCACAGGGAGGAAGTGACTGCCCTGCCACTTCCTCCCAACAACCACTGGGAGTTGCGTGGGAGGAAGAGAGGAGGGAGTCAGAGTGGGAACTCTGACTCCCTTCAAGCTGAGCCACCACTGTACCCCAGGGAAGTCACCCTCCTGCATGTAAAAGGTTGGAAACAGCAGGGTGACTTAGACATTTTGCATGTGTGTGTGTGTTAGTGTATGTGTGTCTGTATGTATGTATGTTTCTCTAGTGCTTTGGGATGTTACAGTGTTTGTGTCATCATCAAGTCCGAACAAGCACAAGGTCAGCTATTTCCATTAAGGTTTGTGCACATTTGATTAGAGTTTCTCTTCATGGGACACTACAAAGTCCAAAATGGACTGCATTGATAGTGAACCCAGACAATCTCCACAAGGCAGATCATTTGAAGTACTAGGTGATTTATGCAATATACTATATGGTAAAAACAACTAAAACAGACCTCGTATGTAACAAGGGATTCGGATATAGATATACAAAAAAATGCTGAATACTGAATTCCTGCACCTGAAAGAAGGGGATGGGGGAGATAGAAAATGCTAGGTATAAAACCTAGAAGGGCACTGGACGCATTTTACATCTACACCTGATGGATCTACAACTAATAAAGTCTCAGATGTAGATGCGAAACACATCCAGTGCCCTTCTAGGTTTTATACCTAGCTTTTTATATATATAAAAAATATATCTAGTACTTCAGAGGATCTGCCTCGTGGAGATTGCCTGAGTTCACTGTCAATGTGGTCCATTTTGGATTTTGTGGCAATTATTGAACATGTAACTATGGGACCAGTACCAGAAACCTGTCTCTGGTTTGAATTTTTATAATTACCCTCAATGAACGGGGTTGCAGCACAAAGGTAATACATACAGTTTTTTGTGTTTCTTCCACTCTCTTAATTGGTATCGGGTGAAGGTTCCTTGGAGCACATATATCTCCTCTCCAAAGAATACATTTATCTCACCTTACAGACTGTACTTATAACAATTTTTTTCCAAGGAGTTCTGTGAGCTTCTTCAGTTTCATTATACATTTTTTTTTTTTTTTTTTTAGCGGTTACCTATTTTGTTGTATCTCTTTTTCTCATGTCCGGCCCTTCCCTTTTGCTGGTGTTAGCCAATGCCATTGTAGTGGTGTCTTGGAAATGGTCAGGAAGAAGGAAAAAGAATAAGTAATATTTTCAATGTTATTTTCTAGTCTTATGTTGTGGCAGCACAATGCACCTTCCCATTCCGTTATGCTTACCAAACTGGGTGGGAGGGTCAGGGAAAGAAGTGATTTATAAATGCTCATCTACCAGTCTAGGGTTGAATGACTGGATATACTCATTGTAATGCTTCTGTAGCATATACCTTGATAAAGAAAATAAGTGTGAATTTATATTTCTTTCTTTTACTTCTTTTTGACCATTAAAATATTATTCACAGAATATTTCTCATATTGTCTTGCTCTCTGATAGTCTCACAATATATTACAAATGTTGTGACTAATTAAAGCAGTTATTTGAAGAATGCTGTTTACATTGTTGACTTCAATTATGGAATAAGGATTATTGTTCAATAAACATTATGTCCTTCCTTTAGAGTGCATACAAACAGACACAATCTATTATTAGACTTGAACAATTTTACAATAGTAAATGTTACTGTAAATGTTTCCCCAACTAATTTTCCCTTACGTACTGTATATTTTCTCAACCATACCGCTCTATTAAGGAAAGCAATTGTGGGTCAGTTCAAACTTCTAAAAATGAAGCAATCACCATGGAAACCAATGGTAAACATATTCTGATTAATCCGCTTTGGAATATTCCCCAATAATAATTGTGTTTATTTAAGGGGATTGTAAATTTGCAAACATATTCTATAAATAATGAGTATTTTGAATGCTGAAAGAAAACCAGCTCACAATATGCAGAAAATAAAATAAGCAGATCTATATTTGCTAAATAATTAATAAATTGCAAAAGGAGAAAGAAGAAAAACAAAGTTCTAAAAAGTATATGCATGAAATATATACACAGTGGTCATTATGTTAGCTATGTCAAAGTGGTACCAGGTAAGACCCCTTTGTGATTCTGAGCAACCTGAATGATTTGAGGATATACTTAGGGATTCTTTTTTATTCAAACTGCAATTCTTCTGAATTTGAGGCGATCAGGCGATTGGTTGAACTTCGAGCCAAATGTACCGAGATGAATCATAAACCAACGGAAACATGCAATAGCTTATCTGTTTCAGCTTGTGATTCTGAATTCCGCCCTTGGTGCCAAACAATTGATGAGTGATGGGAAAAAAAGCTGTTTGATATCTAGGGGACAGTCACAAAAAATGTTCAAAGAAGAGGTAGAAGTGGCACCTTGGAATGTCCTCAAATGTTTGTAATATGGAATGATAAGAAATGGCAATGGTAGGAAATGATAGTTTAGTATTTCATGGACAATACAGGGTAGAAAAAGAAAAGCCCTTACATGTTGTGGAGCTGTAAATTATAGCTGTACTTTATACTGTATAACAAGCCAATAAGTTGGTACAGGCGCTGACTTATCTGGACCAGATAAGGTCAAGAATCCTGAATAACCAATAAATCAAGTCACATACATAGTCATTTGATTCAATCATTTAGCTCTGTATGGTAAACTCTGAAATAGTCTGTAACACACAGACCAGGTTGAGATGGACAGGAAGGGCAGTAATAGCTAGAGTCTCTCATGACTCCTTTCTTGTAACATACTCGACACTTTTTCTGGAATTACTTTTTACAGGCTGTGTAGGGTTCCTATAAGGAATTTGTGTGCCACAAAGTCTCTGAATATCCTCTTATTCAAATTTGGAAAGATTGGGGGAATGGATAAATAAAATATCCGATAGAAGTGTCATTGTAAAGTCAAAAACAGGATATGGCTTCCTTGTGGCTTCTTGTTTTTGTCCAGCACTTGGGGATTGTAGATTGTAATCTGGGTTAGGTATTTTATTTTATACTAGGTTTTGGTCTTGTGGTGAACCAGATATAGTTGTATGCACTAATCAGCCAAATTGACTTCCCCATATATTTGCTGTACTCAGCAATGCACTTTGTTTTTTCAAATTTTTCACCTCTTCTCTTGACAGACACTGGTACTGTACTTTTATCCTGCAATGTAGACAGCATATACACATCTTTTTTTATTAGTGTATCGAAGAGTCAACACTTTACTCTGGCGTAAAGCTGATGTTGAGCCTCTGTGGTTTTTGCCATTTGACAACGTCTGGTGGAAATCTTTGTATTATTTGTTCAGTGCACCACAGGTTAGGATTTTAAAACAAAATAATTGTTTTTTAAAAAAGCAAAGCTACTGTGAAAACTGTTCAACCATAGATGGTAGTCTTTATTCATCAAATGTAGGAGGAGATCCAACATAGTCCTGATAGTTCTGCCCACAGAATCATGGTGGATCGAGATAGCTATATTTCCCTGGATAAATTCAAAATACCCAGGTATAATCTGGGCATTTGAATAATTTGCAAAATGTAATTCCATATTATGACCACTTTGATGGGGAGTCTCACCCAGAATTTTACTCCTACCTATACAGGACAGAGATGCTCAGCAAAATACAGATTTGCTCATACAATAACACAAGATATCTATGAAATATGTAGAGCAGAGAACAATACAGAGATAACCATACCACAAACATAAAAGACAACAAATACAGGGTGCGCTAAATAGAACAAAGGGAGATGAAAAGTCTCTTTAGGTCCAATGTAGACCTTGGGTGAATATTCTTTTGTTCTTGCTTTGAAATCTCAGTAGTCGAATATGGAATACAAAAGCAGAGAAGGGAGACCAATAGTGCAAAACCGTAATGAAGAATGGATCACGAATGGAACACAGAAGTGGAGAAATGCCGACTTACA